>NW_010247793.1:0-9241 GCF_000690775.1 Eurypyga helias
CATGGCAGGGGGTGGGAGTGGATGAACTTTAAGGTTCCTCCCATCCAAACCATTTTGTGATTCTATGATTTTGCCTGATTCTGAAACAACCAGAAAAAATGCAGGAATTCATCACAATGCTTCAAGTATACGTATTTTCAAAAGAGGCCTAAAGTTGTTATTGTCATCATTTGAGCAGTTTTTGTAGTATTTGTCTCCACATACCCTTATTTCCTTAAAGTAGTTTCCAGAAGTCACGTGCTCAGTATGTATGAAAAGCCTGATGTAACAAGGTAGTACAGACTTGAAAAGGCAAGGCTGTTTCAAGTGTCGGTTTTCCAGATGGATATAATATTGAATATGCAAAGTGATGCTTCTTTCGAAAATGTAATAAAAAGCCTCTAATTTTCCAATATCTTGATAAGATTAAGTAAATTATGCCTATTTGAATAGCTTGGCTTTCAAATATTGGTGCAGATGGCAGCACTCTGCCAAATGTTTTTTCCAAAAACCGTGAAATAATTTTTTCTCTTTATGTAATGTGACATTTCTGTTAACGTTACCTCAAATCACAACCTTGTGCATGGATCAATGAAAAGAGCAAGCACGTCAATATATCCTACTGTAACGCACCTCTGTTGGCAGATGCTTGTGAATTCCTCGTGTGACGCAGCCTTCAAAGGATAGAAATGCAAAGTGGATCGAGGTGTCAAAAATCAGCTATCACAGTAGGGACACTGGGCTGGTTATTGAAGCCTGGAGTTCATTTTCATCAAAAATATTCCATGAGATAAGTTGCCGTGACCCGTCATAAAACAAGCCACGTTTAGTCTGACAGGAAAAGTGTGATGGGATACGGAGAGCTGAAGTTATACTTCAGTTTATGAAATGGAAATGTCATGCCACTCCTTTTCTATAGGAGTTGCACATTAACTTGTTTAAAATGTCTTCTGACTATAAAACTCTTCTAGTGCTTTTATAGACAGGGATTTTACTGGACATTATTGTTCTTTTATCATCATAAATGTCTTTGTCAGATTCATAGAGCTGGCAGTTTTCCAAGTGTAATAGTTTTAATTCTGTTTTTCTCTAGTGAGGCATGATCAAAATTCTAACTTTTCATGCTGTTTGCTTTGGCTGTGGTTATCTGTACGGACGTGGCTGTGACCTGCAGGACGCTGCCGTGTTTAGTTCCAGGGGTGGTGGGAATGGGAGGTGACGTTATTTCGGTGGTGTTCGGTTTCCAGTTGAAGTACTTAGCTCTTCACCCCCACGTGCCTGCCCTTTCCACCATGGCTTTTTGAGCACTCCCTGGTTTGCAGAGTGTCGCGTGAGAGATGTGCTGGTGGTCGTTTTCTCAGCAGAAGCACCTCAGTCATCAGGGATGGTTATGGAGCTGTTTGTGGGCAAAGCCGAGCTGGAACCTGCAAATCGGGGACAATGGCAGCCTGGCTGGAGCTTGGGTGTTCATTGTCTTTTCTTTGACACCTCTTGCGTGTACCACTTAGCGTGGTAGAACATATTCTAGAGCATCTTGAACGTCTTATGTTTTGGTACGTTTTCCAAGCTGTAGCGTTACTGCTTGTTTTTAAATGGTTCCCCTAGTCAACTGGTGTGGGGCTGGGGGCTCTTATTTGCCAGCCTGAAACATCTCCGGACAGAAATGGGGTTCTCGTCTCTGGCGCTGTGGCTAAGATGGTTTGGAAGCGTTCTGGGGAGAGCATGCAGATAGGGCTGAGGGTAAGTGTCGTCTGCCCCAAGCTCTCCCAGGCAGATTGGGCTATCTCTGAGGATGCGGACGCTTTCCTCTTGCAACTGTGAGGACAGTGGTTGTGGTGTGAGACCAGTTGGGTACTTTTTCATCGTTGTGTGCATAATACAATCCCATTCTTGTCTATGAAGCCCCTTTTCCTTAATTCTGCACTGCAGTGTCACCAGTTCTGGTGCCTTGAGCTCGAAAAAATGTAAGTTGCACTTAAGAGTCATTGAATTAACTTTCTCATCAAATTGTTTCCATATAGAAATCAATGAAGCAAAGCAGCCTAGTCCGTTAGTTTCTTCTGGCTCTTCATATACTGCTTTAAGTGTGAAATTCAATCTTGCAGGTTGTGTGATTAGCAGAGATTAAAGCATGTAGTCAGAACTTGGGTCATTGGTACGACGCTGGCAGCGCTGGAGCAGTCACTGAATTGTAATGAGTAAAGATGACACCTTTAAATGCCAGTAGAACAATTTACTGAGTGTGGCATCAAATAAATAATGCAGCTGTCTGCCAGATGGACATGCGAAGACATTCATAGAAGTTGGATGTGCATATCTAATAATTTTGTTTCAGAGTTTTATGAAAAAGATTTATACTCGTTGAGCGTTAACGTATTTTAAAGGGGATTTATTTGGCTTAAGGAACTGAGGTCCTTGGTAGCAAGTAAATAGGAGCTAACAAATAGTCTGTCTGACTTTGCATACATAATGTATGGTCAATTCCATGCCCATAAAAAATTCAGGTGAGCTTTAGCTCTCCAAGCAGCAGGGATGGGGTGGGATGGGCGTAGCATTGATCGGCTTTCAGGACTGTTCGTGTGTGAGGAAAGGACGCCAATGTGTAGTGCGTGTGTTGCTTCCTTCAGTCAGGTGGGACTCTAATTTCTTCAAGGGGTAAAGGATCATGCTGTAGGATAAGTTCATTGTGGACCCTAAATCTCGTGGCAGTTTCCATTTAAAACATCTGGCCCAGCTGGCTGGTACAGATGGGTGACACAGCAGGTTTATTCTCCGTGAGTAATAGCCCATGGTTTGAATTCATGCAAAGCACCGAAGAGCTGCTGCTCTTTTCAGAACGAGAACATTCAGATTGGGAGCATTAGGAACTGATAGGCTTTGCATTTTCAAAAATGTTGAACGTGCATTTACTAGTTACTCTGCATGAAATTTGAGTCTTTAGCTTGCGTCATAGTCGTGCACGTGTGGGCTTGTGCACTTCTAGCATAAAATCCTCCCGATCTGCTGAAGTGTTTTATCTTCATGGGCATGTTAAATGGGAAGACCAACCAGTACGTTCCGTGCACAAACACCACGGGAGGGTTTTTGGTCCGTTTCCAGCCGAGCAACAGCACTCCTGGAACGTATGTGAAGGCAGAGCAGCAAAAGGGAAGCCTGTTATCTAATACAAGTTATTCAGCTGCTTAGTGAATAATTGCTGTTGTCTTGCATTATCTTCAGAAATGTTGCTGCCTGTCTTGGAATAACTGTGGCAGGGTAATTCCAGCTGCTGTGTGCCAGTCTGTATTTGGTCTCCTTGTGTTGAACTAGATGATCTTTAAGGTCCTTTTCAACCCAGGCCATTCTATGATTCTGTGACTTCGTGGAACGTTCCTGGTGGTGATGGACGCTGCAGGCAGGTATTAAATGAAAATAGTTAAAACCCTGCTGCTAAGCTTGACGCTGTGTCTCGTTACCAATTTGATGCAGACCTGTGCTAGTACGTAGTATTTCTGTAATTGATCCTTCTATGGTCTTGTACGGTAGGGGTGAAGGATATGTAACCTTATTTGAATTTCAAAGAGCCTGCTAGGGGACCATCTGATATTTTATGATGTCCTTCCATCTGTTATACAAGAAGCAGTTGAACCAAGACATCTCTCAGAGTGTAGATACTAATGGGAAAAAAAATCACATTCATGCTATAGTCCGTGATGCTGCTGTGTAGATGATTAATTCAGGAAGCCAAGGCTTGTGCTGCATGCAAATTCCAGAAAAAAGATTTGTTCTTTTCTGAAAGAACGACCTTGAGCTTCTAGGACAAGCTGCCTTCATTGGTATAAATTGTCCTTGATTCATTATCTTCTGTGATGCTCTGGCAACTATTTCTGTGTGATCTGGCCCTCAGCTCTTTGTATGTTCATTGCTTCGTTCCCTTGGCAAAAGCCATAGTTCTGTCATTTTTATCACTGAGCAGGATCAGTATTTCATGTTGTAATTAAGGACAGCTTTGCCTATTTGTCGTCGTCTTTCAGTTTCTGGAAAGGAAAAAAAGGACTTGAAGCTTCTTTGAGTGGACTGTGCATAAAAAAGAAAATAATACAGTGTAAAGTTCATGAGTAATTGCACTGGGGCTTGTGAGTATTTGTGAAAACGTAGGGGTGTTTTTGTTTCGGTTTGTTTTCTGTGCATGTTCTGCCTTAAATCCCTCCTTGGCCAGTCTTGACCCCACAGAAATCTTCACGGAGATTTGTTTTACTAGGTGTTATGCCAGGCTGTCTGTGAGTTCTGCATCGAAAGATGATAGCGTGAACCAATTTTCGAGGTGGGGAGAGACCATGGTGCTGTGAATGAGATCGGAAAGGTGGAGAACAACCTTCCCCAAAGGAATACAAAGGTCTGTGACACAGTTCTTGGAGCAGTAGGGTGGAAGAGACAGCCAAGCCCCAAAGGATCTAAACACAGGGATTTCTAGACTTACTCTGCACACTGCCAGGATAAACTTGGTTTGGATCAGTAGTCACTCCTGACCATTTACTAAATCTGCCTACAGAGCTTCAGATGAGCAGAATCTTTGCATTCTGGCATTGTTGAATTTTCAGAACAGCAAGTAAGCTGATACGTTCTGTAACAAGAACATATTTTTTCCTTTTACAGAACTTTTTAAAGGTCTGGCTTTTTCTAACCCAATGCATCAAAATTTTTACCTGTTTTTACGCCGGATTATTTTTCATTGATGATTGCTGCTGGGTGCATCTTGAATAAGTTCTTTAATGATGACGTGAGAAGAAGTTCTAGAACTGCTGACCTTTAATAAATTTCAGGGTTCACCAATGAATTGTATGTTAGACTCATGGACACACATGTTTTGAAAAGGTCAATTATGACAAGTTTTTTGAATTTGCATAATTATGCTTGCCACAGCACTTTGAATAAAAATAGCAAATGCTTTGCCCTTTGAAAGTATTCAGGTTTTGCTCTCTTCCTGTCTTTAACTTGCTTTTACTAACCCATTCTACCATTATTCACTGAGGAACACAGGGAATGTGGATTGACTGTGTTAGGAGCCGCATGCTGGGAGCAGATGTAGGGCTCTGGACAGGCAGAGGGCAGGGATAGGGTGGACAGTGAAGAGCCTCTTTGCTCTGTCACTTGTTCAGGGAGGTCAGGAGCTGGAAGAGACCCCTGGATGAGGGCCTGCATGAGGACAAGGTGTCTCTTGTGTTGTGAAAGAATTCAGACTACCAGGGTGAAAAGCGACTGAGTGCAGCACTGAAGAGAGACTGTGGCAGGAGGGGCTAAATATGGACAGGAGGGTCAAGACTGGGGAGTTAGGAGTGGGAGCTTTCAACAGGAAAGTCGAGTCACTGTCTGTCTTCTTGTAGGATTCTGAGAAATTCCCTACTTGCATGAAAACGTCATTCCCCTCCAGCAATGGTCCAAGTGGACTGCTGCTAGTTAGCCTATAGACCCAAGAGTCTGAAGCATATCTAGTAGCTCTAGAGGTTATGACCCTGGAGATATGCAATAGGTATCTCTGATGTTGCAGGAGGAGTTTTCAAAAGCGTCTTTCTCAAAACACCAAAGATAGTACTAGCCTAAATTGGAGTGTGATGTGGCAATGTAATGTATGTTTGTTAGGGCATTTTATCCCTAAATACTGTTGTATCATTCAGGGAGCAGAGTACCTTGTTCCGGAGTCAGAGCTGGCGTGAAGAAAATGGTTGGTGAGGGTGAAGAAGTAGTGGTAAGAGTGAGAGAACTGTTGGAAGAGGAAGGAAGCCTTAATAGCCGAGGTGGTAGAGCATTGTCCTGGAGAGCTGCAATACGTCTGTAACTTGGGGTTCTCAAGCTCCCCTCAGCAGGTTACTTAAAAGCTAGATTTCCCACGGTGGGCCACTGATGTTCATGTTTTTTGTGTGCTCAGTTGGGTGCTCGGAGATCTGATATCTGGAAATGTTGAGTGTTCCTGAGTGCTGCTGAACTTGGTGGGACCTCTGCTTGGAGCCTCTCAAGGGTTTCAGCAGTGCAGGCAACACCACCTACTAATGTCAGATCTAACCCAGATGGGATCATCTGTCCTTGCAGCACTCTGCTGGAGCCTAGAGCCGGTCTGTGTTACTGCAGCCTGGGCCAGCTGCTGGGTTCCTTCCCCTGGAGCTGGTCAGCCGAGGCATTATTCCATGGCTACGACGAACTAACCACCTAAAGCATCTCTGCACGTTCTTGAGTTGCGCTGAGTAGATGTATCCATGAGGTGCTCTGTAGTAATCTTAAAATTCTCTGAAAATCGGGTCTTGGAAGTCTCAGTTAAGGCATCCAAAAGAAATGGAAACATTTTACTTTAATCTCTTTTGCTTTCATTTCCCATTTGTAAAATGACAATAACACTATCATCTCATCTCACATGGGTCATTAGGAAAGATAACTTGTTTATGTGGAAGATAAAAATTCTGCCTTCGGAATGGGGTCTGAATGATGTATGGCAAAGAAGTCCATGGTTTCCTTGTGAAGGATTGACAGAATAATGGGCCATTTGAAAGGAATAGGAATAGCTTGTGGAGTGAGCACCAGCCATTCTGTGCCCTTGGTGAGACAGATTTGAAGGGAAATATTTTGGTCATGTAATTCTAGGCCATGTACACATGGAATGGTCAAATTAGTGTTGTTTAGGCAGCCTGAATGCTAGCAGTTTTTGCTTTTGAATGCTTCACTTTCCAACCGTGGCAGTTACCTTGCTGGACTGTGCATTAAAAGCGTAAAACATAGCTACTGCCCTGTGCTACTGCCACTCAGAGCCAATCCTTTTCTCCCCCGCTGTTAAATTACTTAATCTTCTGTGTTGTTCTTCCAGCCCCAGTTACTTTAGACTTTTTACATGCATGGTAGTCAGATTGGTGAGAACTAACATGGGAGCTGACATTAATATTGCAGAGGAGAGTGGATCTGATAACATCCTGAATTATACATGGGGCTCCAGCACCTAAATGCAGGAGGCCTGGAGGCTCACAGGAGAAAGCTCGAGGGAACCGAACGATCCGAAGTACTCGATTTTTTTGGTGATGGTTTCTCAAATAAGAAAGAGTGGAGGCTCAAATGAAATGCAGCCTTTGTGCTGCTATATGGTGAGCAGAGTCAGGAGCGTGTCAGCGATGCCTGCTTGGTCTGAGCTGGCTTTCCAACCCTCTCCTGGACTGATTTCCTCTTGGTGCCCTGATAGCGGTAAGCTGAACCAGTGGAGCAACAACTGGCTTTAAATCCCTGTGGGTTACGTTGGTTGATATATGGTATGTTGATTTCTTTTTTTCTCCCCAGATATCTCTAGTTTGGTCTTTTGGTGGTGTAATTTCTGGAAGCAGAGTGCCCGCCGCCGTGCGTCGCACAGCGAAATCTGCTACGCCTGGACGGGTAGAGTTTCAGAGCCGGCAGGGAGGATGAGCTGTACTGGGAAACCCACCTTTTCCTTGTGTGGGAGGATGTTCAGCACAATACATTAAAGCGTTTTGGTCCTTTTAGATCTAGACTGCCTAGATCACCTTTAAAATCCAGAATACTTATTCCTTATTGTTACTTTCCTGGGAGAAGTCTCTGCTGGTTTGAAGCTTGGTACATTGAAGGTTATTGAAGTGGGAGAAAGCTGGTGTATCTTATTTCTACAGGCGGTGTACATGGGAACCCCTCCTTCAATTACTGGAGCAGCAGTGGATACTGTCTTACAAATGGGGTGGTTATGTATTTCCTGTAAAGTGAGAGAGGGGCTACTGAGAAAACAATTTAAAAACGAAATCAAAAAAACTCTCGATGATGCAGATACTGTTTTTCCTTCTCACGTTTCATCGCAAGGAAAGAATAAGCCCTAAGAAAGCAAAGAGGCTGTCAGTGAGAGCATGTGCTGCCTACCTTGTGCTGCGTGGCAGGAGCAAAGAATTTTATTCCTGCCTTTTTTGCCTTTTTTTAACGATTCATCCTACAGAAGGAGGGGGTAGGCTGCCATATCATTTTCCTTCCAAAATACCGTAGGCAATTGGCTTTCAGTTAATTTGCTGACATTTATCACATGAAACATGGTTTGCTATAGTAGTTATTAAAACCTGTTGGAAACAGTGGATGAGGTACTCATTTGCAAAAATGAGGCAGGGCAGATGCAACCCTTGTCATCTGTCTAAAATCAGGAACAATTACAGAGGTCAAATGGCTTCAAAGCTGCTTTTAGACAGTGTCTACTTGTAGCTGGGTTCCTGATCCTTCTTAACAAAGTGAAAAGGTCTGGCCAGCTGGGCCTTGTAGAAGTAAGACCAATCAAATTGTGCAAGGTAATGTATATTGATATTTATAAGGCAGATTCAGGTTAATTTTAGAAGGGATGACTTTGGAAAAAAGTTAAATATAAGTTACTTGCCTTTGGATGCTGTGTGTTCTGTTGGGGCAGACGGCAGACCGGTTGTCTTGGGTGAGGAATTCCTCTTCCTGGTCGTCCCTGTTGTGCTACTGCTGGAAATTTTACCTCCCTCCAGAAGCAGTGGAGCTTGGCTTTCAGATTCTGACTGGAAGATGGACGAGGACTGTCCAGAGCCAGGAAGCAGTTGGAGGTCATGGTGGAAGTTTGGAGGTCAGGAGGAGGGATGAATGGGTAGCTGTGAGAGAGTTAATTTAGGGAGGATGGAGAGGCTAGAAATGTATGGAGTGACTCTTCCTCATGCTGTAGAAAGAAAGAAGCCTCTGCAGGAGCTAAACTGCTTTAAATCTCAAAGAATGAATATGATCAAAACAATCTCCTCTGTTTCTCCTTCCCTGCAACTGTCTGCAGTGTCAGATGTGTTTTCTGCTCATCTGATGCCTGCTGTTACTGGCTGGTTCAATTCTGCCTGCTCTGGGACAGGCACTTTCCACCTCTGCAGTTCCCTCAGATCTTGCTGGTAGATCCCTTTCAAAGCAGTGTGAAATATCCCACCCCAGAAGGAGGCAGAGATGTGTAAAGAGCTTTGAGTAAGGCATATAGGGACAGAGAATGTGCCTGTGTTTATGTATCACTAAGGGAAAATCCATATCCTTATAGCCAAGTTGGATGAGATAGGCTGAATAAGTTAGTGATAACGTGAGTGAAAAACTGTTTGGGCCACTAAACTCAAATTGATGTCTGGATGTTAGTGGTGTCCCTCTGGGATCAGCTTTTGGGCCAGTACTGGTTAACATCTTCATGGAATCACAGAATGGTTTGGGTTGGAAGGGACCTTAAAGACCATCCAGTTCCACCCCCTGCCATGGGCAGGGACAACCTCCAATC
>NW_010247793.1:9470-32096 GCF_000690775.1 Eurypyga helias
ACTGGAAGGTGCTATAAGGTCTCCCCAGAGCCTTCTCTTCCCCAGGCTTAACACCCCAACTCTCCCAGCCTGTCCCCATAGCAGAGGGGCTCCAGCCCTCGGAGCATCTTTGTGGCCTCCTCTGGATTAGCTCCAACTGGTCGATACCCTTGCGATGTTGGGTGCCTCCAGAACTGGACACAGAACTCCAGGTGGGGTCTCACGAGTGCGGTCTAGAGGGGGAGAATCCCCTCCCTTGACCTGCTGGCCACACTGTTCTGCATACAGCCCAGGGAGCGGGGCAGGCTGGAGAAGAGACCTGAGAGGAGCCTTGGGAAGCTCAGTGAAGGTCAGTGCAAAGCCCTGTGTCTGGGGTGATCAACCCCTTGCCGTGGTACAGGCTGGGAGCTGGCTGCTTAGTGAGCAGCTTTGCCAAAAAGCCCAAGTGCTGGGGGTCCAGGTGGCCAAGAAATTGTCCAGGAGCCAGCAGAGTCCCAGCCTGCGTCCTGGGCGGTGCGTGCAGCTGTCAGGGTGAAGGGAGGGATCCTGTGATCCGAGAGTGAGTGCTGGGTGTCTGGTTGGGGCTTCCCAGCGCGAGGAGAGTGGCACACAGGAGCGAGTCCGGTAAGGGCGCTGAGGTGGCTGGGGCTGGAGCGCGGGCCAGGCTCCTTGCACGGGGACAGGAGAAGGAGCAACAGCCACAAGTTGGAGCATGAGACATCCTAGCCAGGTATAATAGTAAAAGGTTGCCATGGGGTTGGTCAGACTCTGGAACCGGATCCTGGAGAAACAGATGACTTGTCCGTGTTGATGGAGGAGGTGGGATTGGAGACCTCTAGAGGTCCCTTCCCTTTGGTTCTGTTCGGCAGCTGACACTGCCAGCTTCTTCAGCTGACAAGCGCTAGCTTGTCACCCAGCCCTGAATCATTTAGCTCTTGAACTCTGGACCCGATTTAATTTTCCCTGTGCCCCTTCTTGGGAAGGATGCTTTATTTTTTTTTATTACTCCGGACAGTTTTAGTGCTAAAATATTTCTTTAGATATTTTTTGAGCAAGGTGGCCTCTGGCTGCAATTAGTGTCCCGTTGGAAGAACTGACAGCATTATATAGCAACAGTAAAGCAAATCATTCTACCTCGTAGCATTATTACCTCGATCTGAAAATTTCCTCAGGCTGTAATTTGTCACTAATATTGCTTGCAGCTAAACTTATCCATACCAAAAAAAAAAAAAAAAAGGGTGTTAATAGAGCTGCAGTTCTGGAGTTGCCATCACCCCATCACCCTTTTTTTGAGATGAGTTATTGCTTAGTACATTTTATTGGCCAAGCATGTAGGATTCTTGGTCCTTGAAAAACGATGCAGTGGTTCATCACGGACTCCATAAATTGTGGGACAGTGTAGCAGCAATATCTTCGTCTCCTACAACATAAGGAAGGTAGGGATATCTGAAACACAGGAGATGCGTACTGCACAGAAGTAGGAACTGCGTTATTTGGCTGGACTGGTACGAATGCTTGGTTGTGATTGCCAGTGACAGAAACGCTGATAGGATGATACCCAGCTTCACTGCTGCTTTTGTGCTTTTGCTTGTTTTATGCCGTACTTAACATAATTTGAATGCTGTGACAGTGACAATGACAGTGACATACTGTAATATAATTCCACCTGAGACAATGCAGCTGGAATTAATCAGCTGGAGAGACAAGGCTGAGGTGCTTTGTCATCACTTGGCACTGGATGTTATTTTTTGGTGGACGTGCTAACAAACCCAGTGGCAGGAGCAAGCTGCCCAGCTCAAGTGATGCTTTGGGCCAGTGCAGGGCGACCAGGTCGGCGCTGTGCTCCCATGCAGCACTACAGAAAAGATTATACCAGCATCATAGCTGGTGTCTGTAAGCGAAATGATGGAATTCCCACTTCCCAGCTGGGTCAGCTGCGGTACGCAAGGGCATGTGAGCTGCGAGAGCTATGTCTTCTTTCTGTGTTCATATCAAAATGCTCTGGTCATTCTGCCTCTTCATCTTCCTTGGTAGAAGAATTTAGAGTGAGAGTTGCTTGCTGTCATTCTTTGGTGATGGACTCTGAAAGGGTCTCATTGGTCCAGCCTAGCGGATCTTAACTGGAGTATAGGGCCCTGAGGGAACAAATTACATCTCAGGGAAAAAAATTGTTAATGTGAGGAGCTTTTAACACACATAACTCATCTTTTGAATCGTGCCTTGAAGCTAACAGTAGTCAAGGGGGCGTGCAGAGCATCTTTGCAATATGCGTTGGGGGTCGTTACTGTTGTTCTCATCCAAAAGAGAAACCAGTTACCGGCTTCAAATAGATAAAGGACTTCAGGCTTGTCACTCTTCTCTTGTGCCAAAATATGGCTGTTGATGAAGGCTGATCCTGAAGTGCCACAGAGCTATGACCATCTTGTGATCCCTTGCTGGAACCGCCGTTGTTCTGCATCCCCTGCTGCATCAAAAAGACACTTAGCCCATCCAGAAAGTCAAGCACAACAGAAGCACTGCGTTCTCCAGCCTCACGCTACTTAAAGAAGCAACCTGCAGTTAAATTCATATACTGCAATGGTTTTGGTCACAACTGAACTGGTGCTGGAAGGCTGAGCTAAACAGAACCCTGTTGTTTAGAGGTGAGAATGCAGCTTGGATTGGGAGGAGACTGGTAGAGATTTTTATATAGCCTTGTGAAATTGGCTATAATGTTAACTCAGTTCTACTGGCAGGTATTTTTGGTTTTTTAAATAGCTGAGGAAATAGAGTTATAAAATCAGCTGTTACTCATGCAGTGCAAGTGGTTTTGGATTTGTGGTTCTTTTTGAATATGTTTGTTGCTTAATTTAAAGGACTGTGTTAAGAGACTAGCGAGAGAAATGAATTGACATAAGGGAGAGTGCAGCAGACTTTAAATTAGGAGTTTCTTTAGTCAATAATGCATATTTTAAAATGTATGAAAATACCTGCATGCATGATAGGCTCTGAGGGCTTGTCAGAGAAGAGCTGGGCTGGGAGAAGCTGTATTCATATCAAGTTGGTAAGCTTAGACTAATCCGCATATCAAGTAACTTTTAAAATTCACCATTTAACTAACATGAACATCTGTGATAATTCTGTGTGCTGCTGGGTCTCCAGTGGTGGAAGCCCTTCTTCTTGTTTGTTGGGGTGAGAGCTAGATTTTATGTAACACTTCTATTTCTTAGTCTTTAGCAGTTGTGTTGCTGTACAAGCCAGTCCTAGTCATGGTGTATATCTGATGGTGTCCCGGGAGTGCAGGCGAAGCCAGGCAGCTCCATCCTTGAGGAGCATCCCTGGAAGCAGGACTGGGGAAGCCCTGCATGTCCCTGTTCATCTAGTCCTGGGTTAAGGACCACTTAGTCCTTCCAGGCCAGTAGGCAAAGGAGGTGGCAAGGAGCTGGCCCTGTGGGTAGGTCTGCATGAGGAGGGCAGTTTGCTTGAGCATCCGAGCCCCTGCCCTTCCAGGGAGCAGATGGAGAGGCTTGGGAGCCTTATGTGGCCTTTGGGACTGACAGCCTGTGCTGTACTCAGCTGAGAACAGATGAACCCACATGGAAAAGCCCCCCGGGAGGGTATGACACTACTTGTGCACAGCTAGTGCTACATAGCCCTTTATTTTGATGAGAAAGTAGTGAGGCTCAAGGGAAGGAAAAAAGCCAACCCCTTGGCTTAGTAGGTGTTTGCAATACAGGCTGATTTTTTAAAAATTGTGTAAGGATAATGTTTTTGTCTATTCCCAAATGCAGGATAAGGATGTCAAGGAAGGATACAGTAGGTGGATATAATAAGCTGGTGGCAAGGATGGCTGGGACAATGAAGTGTGGAGGGTAAAACCTAAAGGGTTAGTTCCCCTGCTGAAGTTAATAGTCATAACGCACGTGCACAGAGGAAAGGAAGCGCTGCTCCTGTGAGTAGTGTGTCCTCATGTTGCACTAACATCCAGTGTGGAGACACACGGAAACCAGGGTGTTGGTGCTGTGCAGCGTCAGTTCTGAATTCAGAGGAGTTTAAAAAGCAAATTAGAAAATGCTTGTTCCTCTTGATTTCTATGTGCGTTTTTGCGGTCTGTTTAAAATATAGGAAAAATGGGCATGTATATGGGGAGAAAAAAGAGAAAACCGAAGCGTCGTTAATGCTTTGTGCTGTGTACAGAAAGAGCCCGAACAAAAGCGGATGAACAATGGTCTTTTTGTTGGCAGCAGCTACGTGGAGGTTCTGGTTGGCAGTACGATATGAACAGCTGTCAGGCAGTACCGTGGTACAACTTGGTGCTTTCCTTTGAAATCCTCTGGCTGAGATTTCGCCAAAGTAAATGGTGATTTTTGGTACCTACTGGATGGGCTTTAACTGAGCATGTGTTCGGCTTAAGGGTGCTTCGTACGGCCTGAAAGTTTGGCTCTTGAGGTGTATGCCAGGTACCTTTTCTTTTCTCATTCATCTTGACCTTGGCTGTTAAAACTTGCACTTCAGTCTTTCCTGAATTTTTCCCCGTTTCAATACATGCCATTTCCACAGGGATGACTGCAGTGTGGTCCATTCATTGACCTGTTCCCCTGCGAACGAATGTCGTCATTAGCACATCCCAGTTAATTTCCTGTCAGTGTGAAAGCTCTAGTCCAATTTTTATGTGCCAAATGCCTCATTTTGTTTGCTTTCAATTCCATTTTTTTCAGTTTCATTTCAAACAGCTGTTTTCTAAATCCTTCCACAAATAGCAATTATGTTTTATAACGATGATCTTTGTCACTTAAGTTTTTAACTAGTGGTTTGATTCCCTGCTCTCAGCAATGTAAAACTGAGACAGCTCAATTGAAGTTTGAGCTGCTGTGGTGGTATAAATCCAGCGTTGGCAAGTGGAAAAGTCACGTCTTTCGGTTTAGGTGTTGGAGCTTTTGTATATTTCCCAACATCTGGAATTGTACTCCTCCCCAGTGCTCCTCTGTTTTGTATTTTATGTGTTTTATCTTCTGCAGAATGTCCAGGTCCTGTTTTTTCCTACAGTCTGCACCACAGGGGGGAATAAAAAAAGTGCCATGACAGTTCCAAAAGAGATGATACCTGCTTCTGGAGCCTCGGAGGGCCTTTCCCCATCCCTGCTAGTGTTTCAGTCTGGGTCCATAGCTGGCAGTGGGAGAAATTCTCATCCAGGACCCTTTCTGACCCTCCTGCCTTGGGATGGCTGCGCTGCAGTGTTTCACCTACTCTGTCTCGTCCCTTGGCGATGTTTTGCAGGCAGAACAATGACTCAGGTGGATCTCTATTTTCCTTGTGGCTAGAGGCTGCCTATTGCTCTGTTGGTTTTTGCTCTTCAGCTGCTTGCACTTCACGCTACTCCAGTGTGACTTTCTAGTTTTCAGGCCTATTTATTGTTTGCTTCAGCCTTCAAGGGATGTATGGGAATGCCTTAAACCAGCTGTGCTTCTGAAGAAATCACCATGTGGAACTGAATCTTGGAGCGCTGAGTGTGTCCACCTACGGCGTTGTGGTTTTGTCCTAGCCTGGGGTGTTGATGATACCGAGATTTTCTCTGCTTTTTGGTGGAGGGGCCCCAAAACCCAGTCCTGCTAATGTGCTAATCTTGGCAGTATGTGCCACTTTAAACCAAACGTCATCCAGCTAAGAGCCTGCCTGCCGAGAAGCTCTCATTTTTCAAGGTTTGCTTGTTTTTTTAGTAAGGGAGACTTGTATTGGTAGCAGAGATCAAGCTTGTGTTGTAATTTGTTTCATCTGATGCTTGGTTAGGCCTCTGAAGCCTTAATCCAATTATGTTTTACTTCTGGTAATGTAAATCATGTAACATTTTCAGGAGTGTTTACCCCTTTCTTTGCGTTTTTTGAAAAGAACAAGTCTGCTTTTTTGCTTCTCTTGCAGTTCTTATTCAGAAATAGTTTTCAGATTACCAAAAATCAAGTTGAATAAAGCCATTTCCTATTAAATAAAAGTATGAAATAGTCTCTTGATACTTCCCCCATCAAAGCTTTTCATACTAAGCCAGCCCTGTCTTGAGCCTTGAGTCATACTTGGGACGTTGGCATCTGGAGTGAGGTTTGCAGTGCTTGGGAGTCCAAAGCAAGTTTTCTTCTACAATCATATGTGAGAAGGTAATGAATCAGCAGTATCGTGTCTTCAAGAAACATAGTATTTTGAGTGTTGAGAAACAAGCATTTTGAGCCAAGAAACAGAATTTATTGCCGGAAGACTCTTTTTTTTGTCTAACAATACGATGATTTTTTGAATATTTAGGCAGAGCAATTTTTGATTAAAAATTATTTTGCCTGTGATGCAGTTACTGGATTATCTGTGGGCATCAGAGATTAAATACTTGTTGCAGGGAGCTCTCTAGACCTGATACTGTGAAAAGGATGCATTTTGCTGTGGATTACTAAATACTGATTTCCGCAACTATCTGCATGCATCAATGAATTTAGCGATATGCTAGTAAATAATGCGAAAAAGATTAATATCTCAGCAGAAAAAGTAATTACAAGTATGCTTCAATAATTATTTTGCTGTGAGTTAGGTCTGTGGATACCAAAGAGGACTCAGCTTTGGCCTCTTGCTGAGTATCCCAAACCACCTTAGGAGGTGGTGTCAGCTAGGGCTTTCTCTGCTAAGCTCCCAAAGTTTCCCGAGTTCTGCGAGCAGCGTTGGACGCGGGATGTTTGGCTCCGGAGATCACAGTCGCGTGCCAGAGGAAGAGAGGCTTGTTCTGCAGAGTTTGCATTCTCCTGCATCACCCCGAGGTTTCCTGGCAGCCTGCTCTGAGGCAGCTCAGTTAAGCACAGTTCAGCCTCTATCGCAAAGCCGTTGCGTCGTTTGCACGGGTGATGGTTTCTTTACAGTGGTTTGGAGAATTTGTTACTACAAAGTGTTTGCTCTCAGCATTCATTATGGAATTACTTCCCCACAGAGATTAGCAATTTGAATTTGTCATTACTTTATCTCTCAGTGTAAGTATTTTAGAGCAATAACTTGCTCCAGAAGAATGAAGGAAATGGATTTCATTGTCTTAATTTTGTGTGGAGGGAAAGACAATTTTCATGCGTTATCCCTAAGCATCATTTAGATACCCACGTGAGGCGCGGTTTTGACGTGCTGCTTCACTTTGGTGAGGCAGAATCAGTGCTCTTGTTTTGACATGCTGCTTCACTTTGTTGGTGAGGCAGAATCAGTGCTCTTCTGCAGATGTTAGCCTTCAGGTTTCATTAGGAGGCACGGCAACATCTGGGCCCTTAGGTCAGCGAAAATGAGCGGGGCAGCTCAAGTTGCAGCTTGCGAATTTGTCTTGCATTTTGAGAGGTTTATGTAGCAACAGAAGTGGAACTGCTCCTCGCATGTAAAAGCATCTCTGAACTGTTGTTGGTACTAAGTGAAGGAGAAAAGGTACTGTATTGGGGGAAAATGCCGAGGTCCAGTGTGGGCTTTGGTTTCCTCGATTGCAGATACAGCTGACAAGCCAGCTGTGGCCTGAGAGCGATGAGGGACCTAAGAAAACGTATGCCGTTGACCTCAAAGCCACTAGTAGTTCAGTTAAAGGACAATAAACAAGAAGCTTGAGTAAAGGATGAGGTTGGGAGAAAGAAGCTGGCTGAGACAGATAGCTCTACGTTTGCGAAGGGCAGGTATGTCTGAGTGAGAGCGTCACCCCTGGGTCATGGGGAGACTGGCCTTGTGGCCAAATTCACAGCTTACAGAATCCCTTGTCCTGTCCCCGCCTTGAACGTTTATTTGCTTTTATGGTTTTTGCTAAGGTGTCTCAAGGATATTTGTAGTACATTAGTTTTTATTGTGTTCTGCTTTATTCTCCATGCTGCAATAACATCAGAGTCTTGCAAGGCCTGTGTAAGGGATGGCAGAGGACGTTGGGTGCCTTCAGCCCTTCAGGGCAGAAACTCAAATGTTGGCTATTGCAGGCTGCCTGCTGCTGTCGCGGCACATTCCAGCTAGGTTGAAAGCCAGGATGAGCAGTGTAGTCATCTGATTACTGATTTAGGGCCGAAACAACCTAGCACGCTGTTGCCGCTCTGATGTTTCTGGGGGTGGTCGCACCTCAGTGCAAGGTGAGGATGCTGTGAGTAGGTGAGTCGGATGGATGCTGTCAAATGAGCTCTTCAGGTTTCACATAACGGATGGAGCAGCTAAAAGTGGGCAAGGGGGATTGCAACAAAAATCTCCCCAAAATGCAAAAGTTCCTGGAAAAAGCTTGAGACTAGGAGACTGCTCAGAAAGCTTTGATTCTTGTTAAGGTCAGTTAACTCCAACAGGCCATTTACAGATTTGATAAAGTTTCAGAACCATATCCTTTCAGTTGTGTGAAAGCAAGCGACATATGGCGTTTTCAACATTCGGGAGCTCCTCTAGTGAGACTGAAACTAAAGTTAATGACTGTGTTTTTACTAAGATTTTTTTTTTTTTGGAAGGCCTAAACTGAAAAGCACTCCCCATTGCAACCTTCAGCCTTCTTTAGCTGTCAGAAGGCATGTTCATACTGCAATCACACGCAGCTCATGACCACATTACAAAGCTGCTTTAAAATCAAGTAACTTAGCCGCTGCCTGAATATTTAATCAACTTTTTGACTGAGTTTTATTGCCAGCATCAGCTCCCGTAATGTAAGCTGTTTGTGCTGTAGATATACCTATAAAAAAAGGAGACAAGGAGACAGAGACCCATTCTTCCACCTTTCATATACCAGCTGAGCTTGAAACTAGCAGAGTCATTAAGCGTAATGCCAAGTGCCAATTGGGCAAACAAATGTGTAATAATTGTATTTGGGACGCAGCAGTGTTTTAGAGCAAACTGCTCATAATTTCCAGCAGTTACTCTTGCAAAGTGCATGCCTTTCTTTGGTTTCTTTATCTTGTTATATCTGCAGAACAAAATTGCAAAGTCAACTCATGCTTTGTAATTACTGAAATTATATGTTGTGTCGTAAGTAACTGAACCCAACAAAGTCAGCAGAAGATAGTTGTCTATATTGGGTGGGTGTAACTGGGACTGATCTGTTCTTTCTCATTCTCTTCAAGACCATATAACTTTTGTGTGTCGTCTTAAAAAGTTACCTCTGGCGTCAGATCGGCGTTGAAATAGTTCATTCCAAATATATGGCCAGTACTGAAATTGTTAAAGTTGGTGAGGTCTAATTTATACCTAATTTGTTCATCTATTATTCTTTCCAAGAACTTTTGTTTTGCTGGTATCTAAATATTTAGTCTTGGGATGTCCCTTTCTCCATATATAGGATCATAGAATGGTTTGGGTTGGAAGGGATCTTAAAGATCATCCAGTTCCAACCCCCAATATGTGTGTGCATGCATGTATATATTTATGAAAGATTTAGAATTCGTATAGCTAGAACATAAGCTCTGTCCTTCAAGTGCTCTCAGCTGCAGGGAGGGATTCCTCATGCAGTGGGTCAGACAATTTATAAAATACATAACATTTTAGAGGGAGTTCTTCCATGCTGTTTCATAGCGTTGGCAATCGTCTCAGTTTGAGTTATAAGGGATGAAAGTTTGTGGGGGAGCAGGCAGAGCTGAATGGAGATACTGGAATTCTGAGTTTTCCCCAGTTTTCCCCAGGTGTGGGAGCGGAGTGGGAAGGAAATATGTTGGAAGAGTGGAGGTACCCGTATACTGTAGTTGGGGTCGTTACTATTGAATATGAGGAGACCCAATCAGAGATCAAGTGTGTACGTTTTAGCTAAGAGAAGGCTGTACGTGTCCTGGAAGAGAAGGTGTTTAGACCTTACAGCCTTCACAAGTGTGAGTGAATGGACAAATGAAAGGAGTACTCGTGGAGAAACAACTTGGTTAGTCGAGAAACACAGAAGATTTGAAGGTGGTCATGCATCTAGGCCTTAATATATCAGATTATGGCTCTTTGATCCCTCAAAACAATACGAAAACTCACATTTATCTATGTAAAAACTGATGGTATTTGTACATTTGGGGTGAGGAATAAATCAGGGAAAAGCGTTTCATACGTTTCTGCAGCTGGTTCTTGTAAAGTAACCCTGTGTTGTCCTGTGTTCCACTGATGCTCTTTTTGCAATTTAGACCAAACACACGTTTCATTTAGTTCACAAGTAACCAAAGTTACCTGATTGTCTTTCCTTTGTCTCCTTTCCTCTAGCTGTTACAGCTTCTGGAGTCTGAAACCATGCAACTAGAAGCCTTTCTTGAGTGGAAGCAACTGGAACCAGTTTATTGGCAGTGGATGGTAATGAATCAGATGAATTTAAAAGGGTGCAGCTTTCTTGACTTTTACAAAGAGATGATCGTTTCCAAAGGCCTTTTCACACAAAAATAAATTCTGCAAACCAACTGTCTAACAGCATTTGAGAATTTGCCCCATCCCTGAGTGTATTCAAGGCCCAGCTGGATGAGGCTTGGAGCAACCTGGTCTAGTGGAAGGTGTCCCTGCCAATGGCAGTGGGGGGTTGGAACTGGATGGGCTTTAAGGTCCCTTCCAGCACAAACCGTTCTGTGATTCTAAGAAGGGCAAAATGCCTAAGGAGTGTTTTCTTAGTTCACCTTTATCCCTCTGTTTTCTTGAGTAAGACTCACCCAGCTAAGCCGAGGAGCTGCAGGGCAGAGTGGCAGAATTTCATAGAGTTAAACAGAAATGAAAATGTCTGATCTTCATCTCTTTAATGTTTTTTAAAAGTAGCAATTGTACATTTTGTTGAAATTAAATGGCATTTCAGAAGAAGGCCTCTAAACTTTATTGCAGACTTGAGAACAACTAAATTTGCAAGAAGCTGATAGGGAAAACAGCTTCATTTTTCCCAGCCAAATAATGTGTTGAAATTGCCGATTTCCCCTTGAACTGTGTTGAATGATCATAAGAAAATCAATAAGCCTTTCTCTGTGCATCTTACGATTTCTCAAGTGAGTGTAAGTGGTGCCATCCATCTCACTTCTTTCTACAACTTTTGCCCATTCACAGTTGCTGAAAACATTTCTTTAGAGCACTGCATTAGCTGTATGAGTTTACAGGATTTTGAGAATCAGTGAGCTGACTGTTAATTGCCCGTATGCCTTGCTCTACACTAAAAGCAAGGCACGGGAATGTGAAATTACCTCACCTGTCTTGAAGAGTACCTCTAGCACAGAGCCATTTAAGTGGGCATTAGTTATCTAATGCATTTTGAATTACACGTCTACTGTTAACCGTTGTTTGCCTGGGTCCACTTAGGTGAAATATAACCGTGGGTGTTACGGCATTTCAGTGTATCCACTAAAACACCTGCCTCTGACGTGCTGAACGGTGTGGGGAGTACGGTGTTAGCGCACGTGTGCGCTTCCTGGAGTTAAGTCCTCTGGGAACACTTGGCAAAAATCCCAACCAGCAGGTCTTTTTAAGTTTGTTCAACAGGCTGGATGGTGACTTTGCCTTTTTCTCTTGTTTTGCTGCTGCTGCTGGTTGTCCCTGGATGCCGTAGGATGTGTGGGAGTGAGATGTGCTTTGAGGATACAGTAGTTTTCTCTTTCCACTTTACCCCTGTTTTGCCTTGCTGATTTGCATTGGGATGGGATAGAATCACAGAATGGTTTGGGTTGGAAGGGACCTTAAAGATCATCTAGTTCCAACCCCCCTGCCATGGGCAGGGACACCTTCCACTGGACCAGGTTGCTAGACCAGGGATGTTTTCTTGCGTAGCCACTGCCACGTCTTCCCGATGATTGTGGGCCAGGAGCATGACAGAGCAGGGCATAACTACAGCAACTGGGTAATGCTACTTTACAACTCTGTCATTTTATGAATTTCAAATTTAAAAAAACCAAACCCAAACCAGTTTTGGTTCATTCCCATGCGGTTTGTTAGCTTGTCAGTGCCCAGAGTATGTCTGAGTTGTCATGAGCTGGGCCTTTGGTCAGTGTGAGCTGCTGCCCTCAGCACTGCTTTCTACCAATTCACAGTGCTGATACTCGCTGAGAAAGGGGGTTTTATGGGGTGTCTTTTGCCATTCTTAACTATCTTACAAAGTTTTTTCTTGTATAAACCTGAAAATCTCCTGCTGTGAGTTAAGGCACAGTTTTTAACCTACCTGCAGAGAAGGGCTGAGGAGTGGGGGGAGGAAATTCACATCCTCTTTCTAGCAGTCTTTTATATAAGCAAAGCCTGTTAGCATGTCACTGCCTTCCCAGTCCCTGTTCCTAGGCTAAATGAAATTGCTTCTCTTAATGTCTCCTTGTAGGCCATTCCTTCAAACTTTTGATGGTGGTTGCTGTTCTCATAGGGAACTTTCCTTCTCATGTGTCTGTGTTTAACTTCAGGTGCCTCACCCATATGTCAGTGTTACAGTCAGCGCTCTTCTATCACGGAGACCTGTGTTTATGCTTTCTAAAATGGTACTTGACTTGAACAGCATGACATTGGTGACTTCTGGTTTTCTGGCATTTTTTCCAGCAGTGTTGCTGCTGAGCCAGTAATGATGCATGTGGTTTTTCCTTGCCCGTGTGTAGACCATGCTGCTCAACTGCTGAATTTCCTCTTACTGTTTTTTAGATTACTTCTCCAATTTAAAGATAATTTTGAATCCAAATTATGTCCTTAAAAGAGATTTTGATCTCTCCTATTTAATAATCTAATTTTTCTTGATAAAATAATAGAAATAAATATTTAATACTCTTTGTGTGAGGCGGCCTGGGTCCTTTAGTTATGCAATGCTACTCTAGCTTGAAAACTCTGTGTTTCTACGTAATTTGTGCCCCACTGTGTGTAGGTACAGGCACTTCAAGGACTCTACTTTCTGAGTAATTCAAATAACGGTTGCTATTTCAGAAGGCAGTTGCAGAATTAGCTCCTGACCAGCCTGGAGCAGGGATCTGCTGCTCTGGAGCTGCAGGGAAGGGATGGCATCCAGAGGGACCTAGACAGGCTGGAGAGGTGGGCCACTGCCAACCTCATGGAGTTCAACCAGGCCAAGTGCAAGGTCCTGCACCTGGGTCGGGGCAATCCCAAGCACGAGGACAGGCTGGGTGGAGAGTGGATGGAGAGCAGCCCTGAGGAGAAGGACTTGGGGGTACTGGGGGATGAAAAGCTGGACATGAGCTGGCCGTGTGTGCTGGCAGCCCAGAAAGCCAACCGGATCCTGGGCTGTATCCAGAGAAGTGTGGCCAGCAGGTCGAGGGAGGGGATTCTGCCCCTCTGCTCTGCTCTTGTGAGACCCCGCCTGCCGTTCTGCGTCCAGCTCTGGGGCCCCCAACATCAGAAGGATATAGACCGGTTGGAGCGAGTCCAGAGGAGGCCGTGGAGATGCTCCGAGGGCTGGAGCCCCTCTGCCATGGGGACAGGCTGAGAGACTTGGGGGGTTCAGCCTGGAGAAGAGAAGGCTCTGGGGAGACCTTATAGCACCTTCCAGTGCCTGAGGGGGCTACAAGGAAGCTGGGGGGGACTTTTTACAAGGTCCTGTAGTGACAGGACATGGGGTAATGGGTTTAAATTCAAAGTGGGGAGGTTCAGATCAGATATACAAAAGAAATTCTTCCCGGAGAGGGTGGGGAGGCACTGGGACAGGGTGACCAGAGAAGCTGTGGATGCCCCATCCCTGGAAGTGTTCAAGGCCAGGCTGGATGAGGCTTGGAGCAACCTGGTCTAGTGGAAGGGGTCCCTGCCCATGGCAGGAGGGGGGAGTAGATGGGCTTTAAGGTCCCTTCCAACCCAAACCATTCTGTGATTCTGTGATCTCTTGGGGTTCCTCAACTTGTAGAGTTTTATGTGGGCACAAGTGTTCCCATGGTGTTACTGTGCCATGTAGCTGATGGGGCTCTGTGGAACAGGGTTTAGTACCCCCAGGCTGGTCATCACTGTTGCAGAAAGCCTTAGATGTGTATCCAGCCTCAGAGTTTGAGGGGGAAGGGGCATATCTAGAGCTTGTACAGTACTGATGCTCTCTGTGCTATGAGGGTTACTTTATGCTCCAGTGCAGTCGAGAGTGGCTCACAGTATGCAGTGCTTGCTAAAATAAGCTGGGTTGGCAACATAAATTTTCTGTTAACTTAGAAATAGAGTGAACTGAGGAGGTTATGTCTTAAAATAACCCTGAAATTGTGGGGCAACTGTATACTGAGATGGCAGCAGTGACTTCCTAGTTAAGAATTACCAGGAGGATGTGTGTGTGGGAAACCACTTCAGCTCCTGCTGCAATGTAAATTCGATTATTAGGAAGCTGTGTTAGACGATGTGGCTGAAGAGCAACGTACGTGTGAGTCCCAGGATGCTGACGTGGAGATAAGCGGACTGCCAGAGGTGACCTCGTCCTGCCCCTGGGCTGACAGCCTGACTGGGAAGATTGACAGATTATCCAGCGATCTAACCACCCTGCGTGACCAACTGCACAAACTTGTAACGGACCGAAAGGCTGCGTGGTGTCAGAAGGTAAGGCTTTGGGTGGCGTCCTCAATCATTAGTGACTTTGGAGATCCTTTTAAGATTTATTTGTCAGCTCTCTTGCTACGGCCCATCCTAGGGCAGCCTCCCTGTTGCTGCTCTGTGTCAGCCTTGCTGCAGTCTCCACGTCAGATCTACAGTTACTTGTCTGTTTATGCCCACAGCATGCCAGGTATTCTTTCAAACACAAAGTAGGCATTTGTCCCAAAGAGGCAGCCTGCTGAAACAAAGTAAGTGTTCTTTTGGAAGGGAAGGCATCAAAGGAGGAGAGGAGAGAAGAGGAGGATATCATCGCAGCCCCCAGAGAGGATAGAGGCAGCAGGTTGAAAGCATCCGTAATGGTTAGAGTGAGAAAAATAAAGATAGGTATTTGCAGGGAAGGGAGGGTGGGAGAGGCCGGAGCTTGTCATCTTTCACTGAGTTAGTCGTCTTTGAAATGTCTGATGGGGGAAGGAATAAGAAGGATTTGAAACATGTGAAGGGGGAGAAGGGGCTAAGCACAAGTTTTGGTGGGAGAACAGCCTGGCTGTGGGAGGCTGGCTGCGGAGTAGAGCAGGTGATGTGCAGGAAGTGTGCATGGTATTCGCTGACATAGAGATGGGGAGACCCTGGGAAGCACCCGGGGGGGCGGTGGGGCATAAATAAAGGGAGCTGTTAATGTGGGAGGTAGAAGTTGAATTTGAATATCAACATGCTGGCACGAGGAGAAGAAACAACAAAGATGCAGACCAAAACAATAGGAATTATTTTCAGGCATTAAGAGGAAAGATGGATACTGGAGAATCTGTGAAACCCGTACGTTTAAAGAAAGTGAAAGAAACATTTGGGGCAGAAAAAGCAGTAACAAACCTGCTGTATCGCTCTGTTGAGTGTGTGTTAACTTGGGAGGTGGGGTTTTGCTTGCGTTTTGTTTGTTTTGGTGGGTTTTTTTGGAGGGGGGGGGTTGGGGTTTCTTTTGAAGTGTTGGTGGACAGGATTATAGATTCAGCTGACAAAATGAAAAGTAGCAGATTGTCAGATCAAGGTTATTTGCTCAAGAGTTAAAAGGGTATGGCATGGGAAAAGTGTGTGGAGAGCTAATTGCTCTGTTTATCACTGTAAGGATAAGGAACCGGTTAGCATCAGTTAGACAGGGACAGGCACAAGAAACTGCTGCTTCATGCAGAGTATGGAACTTCCTCCCACAGGGGTCTGTGGATATAAGCAGTGTATGTGGATTTGAAATGTTGGACACATTTTTGGAAGATGAAATCCATCAAAGACTACTAAATATACAGATACAAATTACAAGCTTAGGGAGTTGCGGCAGTACAAATCATTGCAGGCTGGGGGAATATTCTGAGCGTGTATCTCCATGTATTTGTCTTCGTCTTAGTCTTCTCTAGGCGCTGTCGATCGCTGTCAGCGATGGGGTAGTGGGCTGGGCAGGTCTCTAGAGTCATCAGATTTGGTTGCTTGTATGGCAGAACAGACATAACTGTTGCAGGACAACTCAGACCATGAATTCTAAAAATAAAATTTCCAATGTATGATTTCCAAAGCAGGATATGCTCTGATAATAATTGCACTGTACTTTTTTTAATGCTTAAATTTGGAAATTAAGTCCAAAAAGATTAACCGATGAAGTCTTCATTGTACTTTGAAGTAGATGTGTCACTGGGGTTTGGATGACGGTTGGTAAAGTTTCAGTGTTTCTGAGATTGGATGGATGTCATATGATCATATAACTGTGGGAAACAAATGGAGTGCATCCTAGTGTGTTTTTAAAAGGGTGGTTTATCACAAGTGTCTCCTCTTCTGCATGCCCTGGAACACCGTTGTTTTGTAATGGTACACGACAGCATTGTTTGCAATGCTGGGCGTCAGATGACTCTCCATCAAGCCTTCCTTCGAACGGTGTCGTTGCGTATGTGATGCTTTCTGCCTGCAGTCTGTCTGTTTTCCCCACGGTCAAGATGCTTGCTGAATGCAGGCTCTTCTACCAATTGTATGTTTCTGCTCCCTTCAGCCTTTTCCCTGGAGAAATAAGCTTATCAAATCTTTCTTTCTATATTACTTTTTTTTTTTTAATCAAAGAAGATACAGCAGTAGCTAAAGTGGTCATTATCTCTAACTTTGTATCTGCGATACTGAGACACCTGGAAATTATCTTGGCTCTCGCAAGCGTGCCCGGCTGAGGGACAGCACAGTTTATTATAGCTCTTCTGCCCACTACCTTGTACTTCACAAAAAATGTGCTAATCCAGAGTAATTATGTCTGTCGTTACCAGTAGGCCTGGTGTCTGTGCCAGGCACTGAGTAGAAACTGTTCTGAAGAACAAAATTGAGGGCACATGATGAAACATCATATGCTGGCGAAGAGACAGCATGGTTTTTGCAGAGAGGAATCCTGAATCTAAAATCTGTTGGAGCTCTTTGAAGGGACCGGTAAGCGTGTAGGCAAGGGAGGTTGCGTGGCTGCTCGGGGAAAGGAGGTGCATGGTGTGGTGCCCAAGTTGAGACAGGACTCAGTCCCTGAGAGCACACGTGAAGGACAACAGCAAAGGAATGTACTGCGTAATGAAGCGGTAAAATGTCAGATAAAATGGGATGGAGGAAAATGTAACAAAATGCAGCTGAAGGGAGAACCATAATTTTACACGTGTGTCCCCTGATCTGACCATCATGGCACGTGAATGAGCTCTTGGGGGTTATAACGGTTGTTCTGGGGCAATATTAGTGGTCAAAAATGGCAAATGGAGCCCTAAGAATGGTTAGGAAAGTAGAAGAAAGCGTAACTTGAAATATTCCCATCCATTCCTGAAATGCTGTATGCTGCTCTGGTCCCAGTCCTAACTAAAAAAATGCGGTTGAGCTGAAAAGCCACAGGGAGGGGAAGCGACGCTGAAAGGGCTTGCGAGAGGGTTTCTCTGCAAGGAGATGCAGCGAGGTTGGGGCTCCTTCCCCTAGGAGAGAGGATGACAGCAGGAGAAAACATTTTTACTGTTCTTCTGATGCTCCTTCGTTTTTCTGATGGGTGAACCTAGAGGGAATTACTGGATAAATTAATGAAGAAAAAACTTCATTGTTAAGCAATAAATAAGAAAAAATATTCTCAGGTCAGGAAAGTCCTTGAGCTGCAAACTAAAATTAAAATTACCATAAGTCTGAAACATAAGGTCTTTGGGGGTCTTTATGTTAAAAATGGAAAGACTAAGGTGAGGTTTTCTGTAAGGAAAATTTACTTTTTTTTTCCTTTTCCCCATGTCCTCCATGGATGCGATGCGAGTGCATGTAAATCGCAACATTGAGTTTCTTATTAGATCCTAAGGACAGAAATTCCTACTGCGCGGGGCAGAGAGATGTTGGAGGAGGTTGCCTGGTGAGCTGTGTCTCCAGCTCCATCCTCGGACCCTGCACAAACCGTCTTATGCAAGCAGTGGTTGGGGTGGCCAAAGAGGAGTTGGACCTGCTCTAAGAATGTCAATCGAGCTTGAAAACCTCTTGAAGTCAGTTTCACTTATGAAAATCTGTGATTTACGTATTTTGGACAATGTAGAGGTGTTCTGGACAATGTATTTCAGGTATTCCAGTCATGCCATGATGTCTGGTTTGTACCACTAAACGTAACTGCTTATAATTCAGGGTGTGATTTCAGGGGCAGTGTGTCTCCTTCGTGCCAGCTTGATCATTTGCACACGGTGGTAGCTTACCTGTCTTAAATCTTTTTTGATCATTTGCACATGGTGATTCTGGTAGCTTACCTGTCTTAAATCTTTTTAAATTAAAGAACTTACTTATTTTCTTTTGTTTCTGCCTTCCTCCAGCTCTTTGGTTATGTGCTTGGGATGACTCTGAAACTGTTTCCCCTTTCAGGGACATTCACTGGAAGCCATATGAGTTTTGCCATGGGATTTGGGTGATTTGTGAAACCCTGAAGAATATGACATTTTAACTGAGATCCACCTCTAGGCAGCAATGTGTTCAGTATCTTGGAGGAGAAAAGGCACATGAGAGGTGTGATCTGAATACGGGGCTCTCTTATTGTTAGCTTTCTTCTTTTCCATGGGCAAATAATCATCATTTCTTTGGTGGCATTTTGGGGATGTGTAAATGATCAAAAAGCTGAGTGAAACGGTTAAGCTTTAAAAATGTTTCTTTTCTTAGAAACCAACTTAACTGTAAAAGATGACATCTCCTAATTCCAGAAGAGAACATGTGTGTTTGTTTGCTTTTTCCTTTCGGAATATTTCATGTTTTCTACTCCTCTGTTTGGGAGGGGGATTTGATTTCAGTCTCTGTTAAATGTTTGGCATCCACAAGCTGGAACGCAGACTATTTGACTGCAAATGGTGATCGTTTCAGTTTTCATCACATAAATGCTCACACCATCCTGAACTTTTGTTGAAACTTGGGATATTCTCTTGGGACACTTTGCGTTCACTAGCATTTCATAGAATCAAAGAATCACAGAACGGTTTGGGTTGGAAGGGACCTGAAATCTCATCCACTCCCCCCCCCTGCCATGGGCAGGGACCCCTTCCACTAGACCAGGTGGCTCCAAGCCTCATCCAGCCTGGCCTTGGACACTTCCAGGGATGGGGCCTCCACAGCTTCTCTGGGCAACCTGTCGCAGTGCCTCCCCACCCTCTCTGGGAAGAATTTCTTCCTGATATCCAATCTAAACCTCCCCACTTTCAATTTAACCCCGTTCCCCCTTGTCCTGTCACTACAGGCCCTTGTAACAAGTCCCCCCCAGCTTCCTTGTAGCCCCTTCAGGTACTGGAAGGCTGCAATAAGGTTTCCCCGGAGCCTTCTCTTCCCCAGGCTGAAGAAAGCAAGCCAGACTCCTTTGGCATGGCGATATGATAGGATGGAGCTTGCTCATGCATACACATGGCCCAGAAAAGCTTGGAGCCATTAATCTGAGGTTGCACATGCTCTTCCCACACCAGAAATACAGATGGCTGTGCTTGCATGCTTGGCCCATGCTGTGCCTGAGCACCCAGACTTCAAGAGGTTGTAATCCCTGGCCCACATCAGACCTGCTTAATGACATCAGAAGAGCACGCTGAAACCTTCATTTTGTCTTTGTTTCTGTATTTTTCTCCTGATCAGACACCTCCTCTTCCACTCAGTAACCCTTAACCTTCCCAAACTCTTGCATCCCTTGACAGGGATGGCAGGCTGCTCGGCCGAGCATTTCCAAAGAGACTCCCTTTGGATTCAGCATGTTGGGGAGGGGCTGCATGGGACAGGGGTGTTTTGTTTTCTCTCCCTGGAGAGAGGGGAGGTGCAGGGTGGTCAGTGGTGGTGGCAGGAGTGGCCTGGGACACCCCATCAAGTGGGGATGGCGGGGGCTGTAACGCAGAGGGGCTTTCGCTCCATCTCAGGAGTCCTGTGATCCGCTCAAACCTTTTGCCACTGCCAGTTCATCGCAGCGCACCGCTGGAGACCTTGTACAGTCTAGTAAAAGGAGATTTTCTTCCTAAGGAGCTTACATTCATAAAAGACTGGATGGTTTTTGATGCCCTTTGATTTAAGGCTTCACCGTTTGAAGTAGGGAAGCAGCCCCGGAGGCTGATGCTAAAACATAGTCCTACATCCTTCCGGTTTTGGTTGGGTTTTTCTTACCGAGCTTGAGTTGAATTTTATCTACTCAAACACGTGCACTTCCAAGGCTTTTTCTAAATGCCTCATAATAAATGGGAGGGGGGCATGAGGAGCTGTGGGTGCCCTAGTAGCCACTGCTACAGCTTGATGGCCTTGCTGTGTGTGTGCCTAACCTCATTGGTGCAGTGTATGTATGTGGGCGAGGGAAATAAAAAGCCTCATCATTTTCTCCCCCGTGTGAATGGTGAGGACCACTGGTGGGGGTTGGACTGGCTCCTGGTGTGCTGTAGGGTTGTGTTTCTGATGCCTTCATCCCAGGATTTGTGGCAAAAGGACAGCTGGGCTCTCACGGAAGAGCTCTCTGAAGGCTTGTCAAAAGCTCTTTTTTATTTTTAAAGCAAACTGCTCACGTCGCATCTTTGCTATTTCTGCTGTTTATTCTAGTTCTCTGGGCTTTCTGCTAATATGAAGATGTTAGTGTAGCGAGTGGTTAATTATCCAGGCTGTCTGGGGTGCAGGAAGTGGAGGAGTGGCAGGGAATGTTTCAGTGCTGGTATATTTTCTCAGTCAGCACATTCCCTTCCCCTGCCCCTTCCCCGGTCTCAGAGCACTGCTGTGTTCCACTTTGTATTTGCAAACCTCCATCTGGAGCACCGAGCAGCTGTCAGCGGAGCTTTTCATGCAAAAAGAAATTGAAGAACTAGCAAGGCCACAAGAGCAGCTTTTGGAAATGCATGGTTGGCTGGGCCCAGATGCCTGGGTAGGAGGAGGAGACCCGGAGAGATCAACCGAGACATCAATCAGGGGGAGCAATGGAGGACATGGACGGGAGGATGGCAAGGAGAGACAAGGCCAATGGCTTTCCTGTGTAGTTCTTATTTAGTTAAATGTAGGATTAGATTTCCAACTGATGGAATTGCCATGGCATTAGCAGATTGGGGTTATTAGAAAGCATGGGTTTGCTGTAAACAGTAGGAAGCCAGATCTGAACGTCTGTGTTTGCTTTTTGTTCGTAGTATTCTTCTTGCATTGGTTTAGTTGTCACTCACCAATATTCCTAGCAGGAGATCTGAGGCTGCTTGCCCCTGCTAAGTGCCTGCGGGGCCACAGTGGGGATCCAGGTGATTGTTCCTGGAGCGCAGCGTGCTCTCGTGTTGGACGGAGGAAAGGAGCCATCTCCGTGCATCGGTTCTCCTCTTAACCGCAGGATCTAAGGTTTGCATTAGACCTGAAGCCCTAGCCTGGTTTGAGGCTGGCGTGCCCATGGAAAGTTACTGCGGATAAGCCGAGCTGGGAGATTTTTGGAAAGAATCTTGCTCGCTTCTGAGAACTCTGTGTAGGTTGGTCAGACTTGAGTAGTTGATGTTAAGCTTTCAGCATACGAAGAGATGAAAAAGATAAGTATTTATTCTTCGTTTGCAGATGCAACTCGCTGTGCAGATTGCGGAATGAGTGCTGAGCTGTGTGAGAGACAGAGGCTCTCTGTACCAGTTGCTAAATCAGCAAAACGGTTGCTGAACACACACAGAAACCGTAACTGAAAATAAATTACCCAGCCTGACATTTTGGCTTATATATTCTAAAAGACTCCATGCAGCTCCTTAGGGAAGAGAGGAACGTTACAAACTTGAGTGCTGTCGCCTGTTTTGTGTGCAGAGCCCCAGGGTTTGTGGAGTAAGCGTGGGTGAAAGTTTTTCTTGCTTCCCAAAGGATGCCATTTTCCCTTCCTTTGCCAAAATGCCGAATGTTTGCTCAGGTGACAGGATCGGTTAAAGCATAATCAATAATCAGTGTTAATATTTTACTCGCATTATTTGCCAAGATGTTGGATACCGACCAAGGCAATGAAACATGTAGTAAATGCAGCTGAGGAATTATACGCCAATAAATTTTAGATGAGCTTTATTTAACAATAAACTGTAAAAAATCCCATTCCAATGAGAGAACGTGTTTTGTAGCCACTGTAAATGTTTTAGTGCGTTTTTGAGAAGGAAGTGTAGTACTTAACGTTCTCACAGTTACAACGCACAATAAAACATGGACGGAGACTGGGAACGCCTGTAGGGCTCAGATGCGCAGGCATAGAAGATCACAGGTCCCAGCACCACCGTTATCATTGGAATGTGAAAAGCTTGGAGGCAGATGGGTTGGATTTGAGGTACCTGTGACCACAAGCTTTGCTGCATTTCAAGACTCGGGCAGGTGATGAGCCACTGCAATGAACGTTGTCCTCCACAAGTGCAGTAGCTTGGGGACGTAGCTAATTCTGGCTGACAGGCCGCATAAAACACCAGCCAGTGGCTGTACTTTAGAGCAGCTCTACTTGAACCACTGTCAGTGTGTTTTACTGAACCTTTCAGAGCGGGTTTTGGAGACATTAACTTCTGGGAGGCACCTGGCTTGGTTACAGCTCTGGGCAGACCATCAGGATGGCTTCCTCCTGTGTCAGCAGGAGTTAAAAGCGTTGAGTCCTGTGCAGTGCTGCTTGGTGTTCAGGTGTGTTGCTAGAGCTGCTTTTGGAATGACTGTTTGGGTTCAAAGCTTAACTTTGTTTCCTTTTTTCTTAAAACCTTGGCCTTGTTCTCTCAGGCATCTGCCCTGAAATACAGGGTACTTGATCATATCATAGAATCA
>NW_010247794.1:0-15875 GCF_000690775.1 Eurypyga helias
AACCATTCTGTGATTCTGTGAACATCAGACCTGCAGTTTCCCATGCCATCGATCACCCAAGGATGTTGACAGATGAATTTGTAAGCCTGCAAGTCATGAAAAAAGAGTATAAAATATCAAGCAGTTAGAGGAGGCAGAACACAGATTCATTACCCCTATTCTAATACATAAGAGAACATTCTGTAAGGTTGTAATTAAAGAAAGTTACAATACTTTTTTGCAGTGTGAATTTTACTGTGGAGCACATTGCCACTAGAAGTTACAAAGATCAAGAATTCAGCAGATTTAAGAAAGGAATCAAACTTTATAAGTAAAGCAGTCCAGTGTCATCCTAATTAGCTATAAGCATGTGATGTAATGAGTGTTAAACTTTATATTTGGGGATAAAAGCAGTCTTGATTCTGTTATTAATTAGGAAGAGACTTAGGGTGTGAGACAGATAACTTTTATGAGCCTGCTGCAGGATTTTTAACTCTCCCTCTGGAGCACTGTTTCCACATCATATATGGTAAAGGGTGGACCTTATTCTGATCCAGGATGGCAACTCACATGTTTCTACCTACATATTTTTTTTGTTTAATTTAAAAAAATATCCACAATATAATCCATTTGGCTTTTAAATCTAAGTGAAATTAATGAATTCTTCTGAGGAATGCCCCAGTTGTAGAAAACAGAATAATCTGATTTTTATGAAGTTCCAATCTTTTCAGCTTAAAGAATAATAAGCATGTATCTGCATATACATTCATTAGTTTCTCAGTGCATCCAAACAGATATACCATTTATTCATTAAATAAAATTAAGAAACCCCAAACATGGAATTGCTGACTTTTTTATCATTCCTTTGATTTTAACTGTATGTATCTTGTAAGGAGATCATTAAGATAATGACTCTAATAGTGCTCATCTGAATATGGGTTGTCCTCTTTGATGTGCTTAGTAATATGCTGGTCTGTATGAAATTAAATAGTAACACCAACACCCACAGTAACAAGAAAAAAGTGAACATATGATAAATATTTCCTTAATAACTGTGACTGTTTGTGAAAGCTAAAATTACTCCAGTAAGTTATAAAAAGGTCACAGATCCCCTCATTTATTTAATACCATGAAAACAGCCCTTTATTCAGTAGTTTGCCTGCAGTCAAAGATAATTATTACCACCATATTCCATAATTTTTGCTATATGGTATGTAGATGAGCAAAAGTCTTGTAAACAACCATCAAACTCCAGGATGATCATAGCATCAGTGAGGAAATGGGCAGCTACCTTTCAGATCTCATTTCCAGGAGCTGCTGTAAATTAACATCAGGAGACATAATGCTTCTGAATCTTTGAACTCAGCTATTAGACTTTTATTGTCTTTACTAATTTCAAGAGTAAACCTGACTCACGGTTCTTATTACAGATGTATAATTAGATGATTGAAGGTTAATGACTTCACAACTGTATATCAGGGATTCAGGACTCACCCAAGGTCTTGCTAATGGCAGGATTCAAAATCTCTCTGTCCATGGGCCCACCAGACAGCACTGCCAGGGGAGAGCAGAAACCTCTGGTAACAGATTTGCAAGCATTCGTTTGTTTTGATCCCAGAAGCCATTATTTTTATAACTGCAGGATGGTGCTTTAGAAAGACTCTTCCAGTTAGAGCTTTATTCTTCAAGGACCTGAGCACCATGGCTCTACCCAGCAATTCACATTAATAGCTGCTTACCTTTAAGCACTTAAACACTAGTTTCTTACTGATTTCAGTAGTATTTCTCACATGCTTCAGGTGAAGTTCCACCTTAAGTGTATTTATAGATAAGAAAAAATTTGCTGTGTCTTGCATGACTGAACAATAACTTTTAGGCAAGGAAAGAGACTAGTAATCTTTTTTTTTTTTTTTCTCTCTAGCCTTCAAAATATGGCTTTTTAGGGAGCCATCGTGGTTTCTTGTACAGTTTCAAAGAATGCAGTTTTGTTTCCTACTTCTTTTGTGGAAAAGTTATGGGCCTATTTGTTTTATCACATTCTTTCACTAATGCTTTATTAGAAATAATTTTGTGTGCTGCTGAAACCTTTCTCTGATGCATGATCTCCCTACATGCCTACACACAGATTATTTTGTTGGTTTTCTTTTTTCTTTAAACTAGAATTTAAATAAAACAAGACAGATTCATTGCCCTGACTTATGACCCTCATCCTTGATAAATAATATTGGGTAACTTCATATGTAAATCTGATAATTATTTTACAAGTTAAAATTAGAAGCTGAGTATTCTGGAAAATGTGACATTTGTGTCAGCCTCTCATTGTTTTTGTCCCATATGACAATAAAATAAAGCAAAATCATCAGAATTTCTATATAAATCAGATAACCTTTTTCATGGTCTTGATTTAGGAACAGAGGTTGCAATTAAGAGAGTTAATTATTGTTCTATCAAGCTGTCTTGTTCATATAGGCTACTGGTATCTTCATGTAACCTGTAAAGGGGAAAGGTAGTTCATGACAGCTTGTCTTCAGAATTTGAGTACAGTGACTCTCATCTTTTATAGCCTCATAGTACAGCAAAATTAGAATTTGGGGAACAGTTATCCTTGCTTGGAAGGATGTGTGCTTTTAGAGTAATGATTGTATTGGTAATATTAATATCACACTTAAGTCCTTTGAAGTGTTTTCTAAAACTACTGGATATTTCAATCACAAGGTATTTTGTTTCAGAAACACAAAACCAGAGTTTTACAAGTCTCTTATACAACCCTCGTTACAGTTGCTATTTAATAATGTGCTGTTGCAAGTGCATTTTAGTGAATGTGTAAGGGACCCCATTATTTTTCCAAGCTTTTCCTCTGAAACAAGATTTCCTTCTGTATCTATATTTGAATATTATTTCTGTGCTTTCAAATTGTTGCTTACCCTTCTGACTGATTATATGGCAAGAATATTGACAATTTTAATTTTTTCTCTAATTTTAGTAGTAGAACATAAATATTTCAGTCAATAATTTGTGTGGTAACTGAATGATACATTACATATCATCCATTCTTAAATTTATTTTTTAGAATCAGTCAATGTATATATCCTAATTTATTCCAAAATTGTGGGCTTATTTTTGTGAAACTCTTCCTCCCTAAACTTCAGGATTTCTCAGAATTTTATGTCTTGTATCAATGGATCTGCAATTAATGCTAGTTTAACTGTAATCAATTCATTATTGGTAATACAAAACACTAGAAACACATTTTTTTTCATATTTTTTACATGAGTTTTTTATTTTATAGTTTAAGAAATATTTAATAAGTTTTGAACAAATGGAGTTCTAAGTGAAAAGATTATATTAACATGGAGACAAGATTGAGTGTATTTATCTACAATTTAAAGATAAATAGTTCTACTACGTTCATCTCTAAATTTGGCGTTATACATTTAAGAAATTCAAGACCAAGATTATTCCTAAAATAAAAACCAGGCTTAGTTACATAATGAAGATGTAAGGTAAGAAGCAAGACAGGACTTTCATTATCTCCTGGTGAAGACACTGGTGCAGAGTTTATTCCATTCAGCCTGATGGTAAAGTCTCTGTTCCACACTTCCCTTTTCCATTTTCTTCTCTCTCTGCCCAAGTTACTGCTACAGATTTGGAAATAATGCTCTAAACACTGCTCATTTTATGTACATGAAACACCTTTACTCTGTCCTGTGATAGTGCTGTGTGAGTGAGAAGCAAGAGACGCATTTCACATAAATGACTTCCATTGTAAGTCAGAATATTTAAATTAAGATGACAAATACTAAGATATTTAAACCTCTTCTTATGCTTGTGATGTGTTATTAGTACAGAACTTCACTACAATGGAAAAGAAAATATAATTCTTACACAATACATCTGAACATGAACCAGCAGTGTGCCCGGGTGGCCAAGAAGGTCGATGGCATGCTGGCCTGCATCAGGAACAGTGTGGGCAGCAGGCCGAGAGAAGTGATTGTCCCCCTGTACTGGGCACTGGTGAGGCTGTACCTTGAATTCTGTGTTCAGTTTTGGGCCCCTCGCTACAAGAAGACATTGAGGTGTTGGAGTGTGTTCAGAGAGGGGCAACAAAGCTGGAGAAGAGTCTGGAGCGCAAGACCTGTGAGGAGCGGCTAAAGGAACAGAGGTTGTTTAGCCTGAAGAAAAGAAAGCTCAGGGGAGACCTCATCACTCTCTACAACTACCTGAAAGGAGGTTGCAGAGGTGGGTGTTGGTCTCTTCTCCCAAGTGACAAGTGATAGAATGAGAGGAAATGGCCTCAAGTTGTGCCAGGGGAGGTTTAGATTGGATATTAGGGAAAATGTCTCCACTGAAGGGGTTGTCAGACATTGGAATGGGCTGTCCAGGTAAGTGTTTGAGTCACCATGCCTGGAGGTATTTAAAAGATGAGTTGATGTGGTGGCAGTGGTGGGTTGACGGATGGACTTGGTCTTAAAGGTCTTTTCCAATCTAAATGATTCTATGATTCTATGCTATCAGAAAATCATAGCAGTACTGAGGTTATTGACTTAAGTGTGGAAAATGTAATGACATTTTATTTATCATTTTAAATATATTTTTTAATTTCTCACCTCGCTGTACTTAATATTTTTACTAAGTTAATAGAAAATTTCCAGCTACCAAGAGATTTGTAGCTTAACTGCATGGATGAGAACAGACCGGAATTGTCAACTACCAGTAAGCATGCAGTGTCTCAAACATGTTAGAAAATGTCCACTCTGTCATGTGTTTGGAACTAGGTGATCTTTAAGGTCCCTTCCAACTCAAACCATTCTATGTGTTTTGACAGTTACAGTGTCGTACTTGTTTATGTGGTACCTCTATGTGCCGTGTCCATGCATGTGTTCCTAATATCTGTATGTCTGAAGTTCAAAGAGAAAAATACCTGCAAACCTATCAGAAGTATAAAATTCTTGCACCTTACCCACATTGTTGTAATCTTGACAAAGACTGGTGTTTCTGTTCTAATTCTATTTTAAAAAGCCTTTGTGTATAAATATACACTGGATTAATAAAATAATATTTAGGATTTGAGCCTTAAAAATGATTTCATTGTATCCTGTAGAAACAAAAAATAAAAGCAACTGATGTCTACAATGCAGCTACGAAAGGGGAAAAAATGCTTCACAGTTATTTGCCTGTAATTGGCTTTGAGCATCACAATGCACATGTAATTGGGTCTGTACTTGTATTCTTCAAGGGTTCTGAGCTATTTCTACTTGAACCCATTTTTGATATGGTTCAGCTCAGCAGTGCCAGCTACCTCTTGTTATGCAGTTGAAAAACTGTGGCCATTAAAAATAGGATACGGTGTGATTTTGTTTTGCAGCACTGCATGGAAAATCAGTTGCTGTTCATAACAGCTCTGTGGTTGGTTGATTTAAAGCAGGAGGGCGACTTTGAATTGACAAGCAGACAGTTCATGAAAAAGGATATTGTATCTTTAAGGCTTTCTGACTGATTGTGTTTAACTGCGCTACTCAGCAGGCAGTAATTAGGTGGTAGCTTTGCTGAGAAACTTAAAGCAGAGGCTGTGTTGCTCTGTGCTCTTGAATAAAAAAAAAGGCAAAAAAATTTCTGATTTGAAAAAATGGGATTTTTACTGGTTTTTAGCTAATATGGGAGCAAACAGAAAGCAGACCCTTAGAGGCTTCTAAAGTTATCTTTGCATGCAGATAGTCTCTAGGGAGCTGTGGTGCTTGCGAAAGAAGGCAATGAGAACCATTATAGAAGCACATGACACCATTGCTGAAGGTCAGAGTGGTATTGGAATAAAAGAGAAGCTGCTGATACAAAATGACATGGCTGCTGCATCTTCTGGGCCAGTTCACAATTTTGATTGGAATGTAGCTCAAATGCATCATGAATGTGATTAATAAATAAAAGTACATAATAGTGATGATGGCTGAACTGGTGCTTCCCCAAACTGCTGCAGAAGAGGAGAGAATAGGAACCTCAGATAAGAGGCAGCAGACAAAATATGCAGTTAATGCTACCGCCTGAGGAACAGTTCGATTTGAAAATACTATTGTAGTTCTGTGAAGTGGACACTGCAGTGCACCATTGCAAACACTGAATGCAGGAATGAGTTGTTAACCTTCTCCTTCTGAACGCTACAATAATGTAGTAAATTGTGGAGGGGAGTACTGCAGAGTTAAGGTGTCGTTTTGTCATACGTAGCACAGGAGCTTCATGGAAGTATTCTTCTTCCCCTTCACACCTCTGCTTTCTACTGATGCTATGGTGATGTTTGTGTTTCGATGTGTCACTGGTTGAGGCAAGTAGGCTTTGAAAAGACTCAAGATTCTATTGCCATTTATTTATACTACAGCCTCTTTAACAATGTTTTCTATTTAAAAAAGAAAAAAAAAAGATAGTTCATTTGTTTACTTGATGACTGCTGGAACATAAAGTCATCCATTAACAGCATAAATTGTGTTTATGTCTTGATTTGGCAGCAAGTAGTAAATATTGCCAAAGGGTCACATTTTAAGTGTGATGAGCATAATTTTTACTGTGTAGCCTAAGCTTCTTTGTGAGGTCCAGCGAAACTCTTTTGATGACTATGGCTCTGATTCTGAATAGAACTGCTCACTGTATTTCTGACACTAGTTCTGATAACTTTGAGGTAAAGTCATTAAAGTCAGCCTCCTTCAGCAAATTCTGTGGTTTGATAAATCTGTTTTATTTTATCTCCTTCATTCACATGTTAACAAGAAAGTAAATTGATGTGTAAATTGGCAAGAACAGTGCACTGAGCAACATGCTTTTCCACAGGACCATTGTCCTGAGGTTTGTAGTTTTTAAAAAGGTTTGATCTGAGTAAATTATGAAAGCTTATCAGAATTCTCTGACTGGATGTTTCTAAGAGCCAGAACTGCTTTCCAATTACAGATGGGTTGGCAACAGTAGGATGGATTCAATGCCACTGCCTAAAATTCACCTATCTTAATTTCCTGTTTTCAAGGTCAATCCATTTTGTGTACTTCATAGATGCTTTTTGAAACTGGGATATACAGAACATCAAGGATTAAATTGCTAAAGTATTTTTTTTTCTAAGTGACAATGAGTCTAATTCACTGTCAGTTAATGCCAGGTGTTTTCCCCCCTAATATTAAGTTCTTCAAAACTGTAGCTGTATAGGACACTATTCACAAGGGCTTAATGTAGAGAGGAAAATTATTACATTAAGTCAAATAAAATGAATAATTCATGACATCACGTTTTGTAATCCTGGTGTTAAACATAAAACCAGTGGTTTATTTTTCAGCAAAATGGTTTTGTATCATCTCAGATAGCATATAATACAAAACAATAACTGCATACATAATGTGAAAAGCCTGCAAGCAACGAGGGTCCTGCCTGGTGCTTTTGACTTTGTCTGGGATATCACAATAGCCATGCTTTGATGCAATGCTTATGAGTGCCCATCTTCCCTTGGAATCTTCAGGGGCCAATGGAGGACTGTCTTTTGATTTGATTAATAGAATCATAAAATCATAGAATGGTTGGGGTTGGAAGGGACCTTAAAGATCATCTAGTTCCAATCCCCCTGACATGGGCAGGGACCCCTTCCACTAGACCAGGTTGTGCAAAAGCTCATCCAGCCTGGCCTTGAACACTTCCAGGGATGGGGCATCCACAGCTTCTCTGGGCAACTTGTTCCCGTGCTTCGCCACCCTCTCTGTGAAGAACTTCTTCCTGATATCTAAACCTCCCCACTTTCAATTTAAACCTGTTATCCCTTACCTTACCCATTCCCTGTCACTACAGGCCCTTGTAAAAAGCCCCCCCCAGCTTCCTTGTAGCCCCTTCAGGTACTGGAAGGGGCTATAAGGTCTCCCCGGAGCCTTCTCTTCTCCAGGCTGAACAAGCCCAACTCTCTCAGCCTGTCCCCATAGCAGAGGTGCTCCAGCCCTCTGAGCATCTTCGTGGCCTTCTCTGGACTTGCTCCAACCAGTCCATGTCCTTCTTATGTTGGGCACCCCAGAGCTGGATGCAGTACTGCAGGTGGGGTCTCAGGAGAGCAGAGTGGCAGAATCCCCTCCCTCAACCTGCTGGCCATGCTTCTTCTGATACAGCCCAGGACTCTAAAATATTGTGCCAGCTCTTTACCACAAATTTGCAAATCAGTGTATATATCTAGCTAAAACTATGCACTTCTCACTTATTTCTATGGTTATTCTACTGAGAACTTTGTTCTACTAAGCATCTCAAAATGAAAAGCCTTTATGTGTTTTCTTGTTACATCTTTCCCTCTCTCACACACATCGTTGTGCACATGTCTGGACACAGACACATTTATATGTATGTTTGTATATACATCTATGCATGTATATACATGTATACTCATGCAATATTTATCTAGGTAAAAATATGGCAGCTGTAAGTTATATAAATGATAACATATGAAATTCATCCTTGTCCCCAAAGTCAGCTTTTTTTTTTTTGAACATTCAGCCACACCTTTTCTGTCATGGATTTTTTTGTTGTTGTTGTTTTGGGTTTTTTTGGCATATGTGGGCAACCCAGTGTTATTTGTTGTTTAATTTACTCATCTGGCAAAGCCTATCTCTGTTGAGATGGGAATCCTTACTGGACAAAGGTTCTTTTGCATCCTCAGGGTCACAGTTTCCATATCAGATTTACCTTAACGATGTCCTTTCATGGGCTGATTATTATGCTATGTTCCAGGCTGAAATAATTGTGTACCTGGACCATCTGCTTCTGCCATTTCCAGCACCTTCCCCTAGACAGCTTGGGGGCACTCCACTGGGGCTGGGGCGGACTCCTACTGAGGTGTCCATGCATTTGTCTTGTGGGAAAGGACAGACTCTGTCAGTGGGTTTCAAAGCTGTTTAACAAAGCATTTCACCTTTCTTAGTAGTCTTTAATAGCCTACATTTGCAACAACAACGAACATATAATGTCTGTAAAATAACAAAAAGATCTGCTAGTCATAAAGCAAACAAGAGCATTCTAAACAGGTTTTTTAATTTAAAATAACAAACTGCTGATTAATTGCAATGGTCAATCATCTCCAAATTGGATTAAGAACTTGAATATTCTGAGAATAATATATGGGTACTAATTTCAAAGGAGGGTACAAATATAGCCATTTTTGATTAATGTATATTTCTCAAAATGTAGCAGAATGAATTAAATTCATTTTCTGGTGTTCATGGCATTTAAAAATTATTTTAGGGAATTACTATAGAAAGCGTATCTTATTCTTTTAATTAATCTTTTATTTAAAGAAATGTTTTCACCCAAGATACTAAAGAAGAACATGATAAACATGCTCAGGCAAAAGGTAATAGATTTAGAGTTTAATTGTAATGTTCTGTTAAGCATTTTTAATGGAAAACCTGATGACCCAATTATACAGCAAAAGTGGAAAATCAGAACACAGTATCTGGATTTGAATATAAAAATGCTGAGATGCATAATACATAGGAGTTTGATATCTATTCTACTTCTTGTGAAGGAGGTATAAAATTATCAAGAATTAACAGAGAGCAGAAATCAGATCCTGGAAAAGAGCTGAGCATTCTGGAGAGGAATATAAATTACATTTTAACTCAGGATAGTAGCCTGCCTCTCCATGCAGTGCAGAATCAGTACATTTTTTAAATTTTCCTGCACTGACATCCCATTCCTTCTGTACTATCACTATGCACAGTGGCACCAGCAAGACCACCTTCCCAGGGTAAATCTTTCCCACTATTCAAAGTCAGCTACAAAATTAGCCAGTTTGAGAAGAGATTGTCTAGGATACCTGGCATCACAGAACTCAATCAGGAACTGGATGGTTTTTTAATCTTGAAAATCTTCCCTTTTCATCTAACCTATAGTTCCTAATACGAGGTCCTGACAGGCTATTGATGAGGCCATGAAGAACAAGAGAATGGCTTGCAGGACCATACCATCCTAACAGTGTTTTCAGTTCTAAAAAGCAATGCTCATCATGTATTGGTTTCCATAAGAACCTATGATGACCCACAGGAAAGTTTGACTGTTCATGGTGCTCCACCAATACAAAAAGTTTGAGAATGACTGCATTGTTCAGTTATTTCAACTTGTGTTCCTAAAAGAGATACGAAGTTAAACAAAGTCTCTGAAGATACAGTCAGTTACAAATAAAATCTTCTATTTTTAATGTCTGCAGACAACACAGGAGGATGGCGCTTCATTCAGTAAGCGGTAATTAGGTCTTTAATAGTGAAGGAAAAAGTAATGTGAATGTGACTGTGCAGATGCCGTTATTCAGGAGTGATGAAGTTGTTACGCACAGGACTTAACAAAAAGTCCTAAGGAAATTATGGAGACATGTGAGAGCATGGAATTATCAACGTCACTTACTGTCTTGAGGGAGATGAACTTGAAGGTGTCTGAACTGGTACCAAACACTGTGTTTGGGATGCTGGAGCACAGTTCTTTATTAGCTTGCTGATATTAATTACTTTTTAGCCATCCAAACTTCGCTTTGTTCTCTGCCTCTACACATAAAAATGTTAGCCGCTGAGTAAACATCAGTGCCAAGCATACAACAACTGAAGATAGCCTCTGGAGTTCTATTTGGTTATATTATTTTACTCAAATTGTGTATAAAATCTGTATCATCTTGACCATATTATCAGCATAAGAAACAAATAAAAGTAATGCCTTTCAAGCATACAGCCATTAATTATTTAAGAGAAAGATGAGGCCAATATGCCAATATTATGCCAATACAGAGGAAGAGTGGGAAATAAACGAAGAGACCAATCTGGTAAAATCATCAGCTCTTTAGTGACCTAAAAATCCAAAAGAAAGAATATAGGAAGTGGAAAGTAGTTCAAGCGACTATAGGTGAATATGGAAAAACAGCAGAAGCTATTGGGACAAATTCAGAAGTGCTAAGGGACAAACCAAGAAACTTTTCGTAAGGTGTATAAAGGATAGGAAGAAAGCAGTTACAATAAGAGCAAGACAAGGAAAATTAAGTCTGGTACTTGACAGAGGGTGAAAACCAGAGACTAGCACACTTAATTCATTTCTGCTTCCATCTACACTATAAATACAATGTGCAGCCAGGAAGTTAGCTCTACTCACACCAAGTAAAGTTGTAAGATCTCAGGTTAACACAAGAACAGTTTATAAAAGTACTTGGATAACACAGACATTTTCAAATTTCCTGGGATTACTGAAATTTCTACTATAGATACAGGTAAAACATCTTTGGATTATTTTCAGAGGTGAGATTTCAGAAGAATAGAGAAGGGAGATTGAAAAGATTATGAAAAGGTAAAAAGGGAGCCAAGAAACTGTACACCTACCGGCTTTACTTCACTTCTGTGTGAGAGATGGTCTCAGATAATAAAACAAGTTATTTATTGGCATCTCAACATAAGGTGGTATTCAGCCAGGATGGTTCGAAGACAAATCATACCACACCAGTTCACTTGTTAGACAGTGTACCAGACAGTGTACGGAATAGAAGAGAGAGAGTAGACATCACTGTTCTTGACTTAAATAAATGTTGTCTCACATGACTGTCTCATAAAGTTGCTAGATGAAATTCTTTGACTCCAGATAAGTGCAAAACTGATCAAAAATTATATTGAGTACTTTCCATTTCGGTACTACTCCACATTTTCATTATTAATCTGGAAGATGCATTAGACAGCATTTTGATTATTAAGTTTACAGGAAATCCTACTGTGGGAGGGACTGTAAGCATGCCAGAGGATGGGATTAGAACTTATAATGATCTGGAGAAATCATCTGGAAAAAAAAGTAAACACAATTCAGTAAGCAGAAATATGTAAGTTTGCTCTTAGACTTGATGAACTGTATGAATATGGGATAGGAAACAATGGGCTAGGTTTCAGATGTGTAGGAAAAGGCTGGGAGACATAATGGGTCACAAACTGAGTATGAGTCACCAGTGTCAGGATACACTGAAAAGAGCAAACACTGCATGAGAATATATGTATAAACAGTAGTGAGTAATCCTCCTAATCTGTTCGGTATCACTAAATCTTAGCTGTGTTATTATGTTTCCAGGAAAGCAAACAAAAATTTAGAAAAACAAAAGTACTAAAAATATTGAAATAACTTATTTAATACATAGAAGAGAAGGAGAAGGAAGAGACATAGAAATCAAGTAAATTGGGATGGAGGAGGAATGCAGCAATTCCACCACCCAATATTTTTACAGATAGCTTAGATGAGCTTCAGTAAGAAGTCATATAATCCTAGTTGATACAGTTTTGTAGTGGGGAGGTGGAGTGGATGACCTCTTAAAATTCCTTCCAACTCTTTTCTGTAATTTTTTTGTGAAGTATAGGAGGAATTCTACTTTTTGACAAGGACACTAAGCTTTTTCAAGACTAGGCTGAAATTTCTAGTGCCTGTTAGAGCAAACTCTGAGTTGTTCCCTCTAAGATGTGAATTAAGATTGAAAAAAGACAGCCTTTTGTTGATTTGTGCAGGAATGTGCCATTTTTTTGTCTTTGGTAGAACCCCTGAAAGCAAGATCTAATATTTTCAGAATTGAAAACTCGAAGGAAATGAGATGCAAATGTGGTAAACTTGCCGCATGCTTGCCTGTTGGTCTGTGAAGTGGGCGATATCAACTTTTAGAGATTTGATTTTCTGGAGAGAGGTACGGAGTTTGCTAGAGGGCTTCAATATGAATCAGGCTATTGCAGCAAATAGGGTGGGATTTGTAAAATGATTAAAGTAACCTTTTCAAGATGCAGGTCTGTTTAGGCAGAAGCATCCTGGGAAGGATTGGCAGGTTATGACAGACAGTAACAGCCTGCATTTTGAATGAGTCTGCTCCAGCAGTGGGTGGCTGAAGGCACTGAAGGCAGTGGAATAGATCAAGATGACAGCCATTCAGGATTGTAGGGGAGCATTCATGGTAGCAGGATCAGCTGTCTATAGGTATTTTCTTATGCTGCTTATGAAATATATGTGACAACTTGTCTAAGTTCAGTTCTTTGGCCATTCTTACTCTGTGTTCAAAAATTAAGCTTAGACACAGACATCTTACAACTACTACTTTGCAAACCACTGTTAGAGCACCTATCTGCCATCTCACCACAATTCTTTCTGGGAAATATGTATCCTCATCTTCTACTGTAACAGCTGGCCAGTGAGGAGATCAATGGAATCACAGAATGGTTGAGGTTGGAAGGGACTTTGAGACATCATCCAATCCAGCCTCTTGCTCAATGCAAGGTCAGCTAAGACTTGCAAGATTGCCCAGGTTTTCAATGTCTTTGATGATAGAGACCCCATAATCTCAGACAATCTTTTCCAGTATTCAACCACTTTCACCGCACAAGGGCTTTTTGAAATTTCTTGTATTTTAGTTTATGCCTGTTGCCTCTTTTCTGTTCACAGGATACTGCTGAGAAGAGTCTGACTTGACATTCTTTACAGCCTCCCAACAGGTATTCATACACACTGACAAGGTTCCCTGTGACCCTTTTTTTCTCTGAGCTGAACAGTCCTAGCTCCCTCAGCTTCTCGTACAAGAGACATCCCAGTCCCTTCATGATCTCTTCGGCCCTCTGCTGTGGTCCTTTGCTATGTCCATTTCTCTCTTGTAGAGTGAGCAGCACTTCAGATGTGGTTTCAAACTGCAGATCAGCATTAGCTGATTGAAAGGTACTTGGACATTATCTTTACCTTTTGCTTCCAGTCCCATGGATTACCCATAACTCATATACAAGCAGTAGACCTGTTATTCTCTGGTGTCTTTAAAAAAGAAAAGAGGTCTGTTGAGCCTTTTAAAAAGAAAAAAAAAGAAAAAATAAAAAGAAAAAGGTTTTAAGGTTACTCTGAAGGAAAGAAAAGATCATTGGTTTCTTCCAGATGGGAAACAAGGATTTTCAAACATCATAAACACAGGAATTAGTGTTAATTTATCTTAAGAAAAAGTGTTTAATGAATTTCAGAAAATAATGTCAAAATAAATCCCAAATAAAATATTCAAATTGAATAGATTCAACTAGATTTTAAGGTCGATTTGAATATATTATCAGAGGAATCTGCAGTAAACTCTTCTTCCTGAAGCTGCAAGTTATACAAGCCCCAAAACATATCACTTAATTATCAGTGGTTGGTGATTCACCCATATATTGACCTCTCTCTCTTTGTTCCTCCCACTGATGAATTTTTTAATTCAATGTGAAGAAAAAGAAACTATTTATTGTTCTACTTTCCTCTCTTACTGCTATGTTCCTACGTATGCATATGAAGATGTATAGGCACATTTATGTGTTTTAATATGTATAGCTCAAGTGTGAAACTTGCTGCACTACTTGTAATTGCCTCATCTCAATTTCTTTCATTCACCTGAACAATGTAAGAATATCAGCGGCAAAATAAAGACAGTTAAGTGGAAAACATAGTCAATTATTAATCAGCTGAGTAAGAACATTTGGTTTTAATAAATATTTAGAAAGATGTATAGAAGTATCATGCTGCATTACTGTATATCCAAGAATTTGCTAAATATGAAATTCAAAGCACCTTAGGTGATAACTTCAAACAGTACAATGTGTCAAACAAGCACAGCATCATATGCTGGTTTATTTCTAATTCTGCTTGGTGCTGAACAGTTTTCCTGAAAAATGTTCAACCCCCTCAGTTCTTACTGACTTAGCATTTGGCATATTGAAAGTGTTTGGTTTTTACCTCATACACAGTAGGGGCATATGATGTTACCTTTGGTCAGGGAATTGGCAATTGAGTTCTTTGCTCTTTGTTCATAAGGCTAAAATAAAATAAAAAAAAAATAGTTAACTAAGTAGACCATCATGTGCTGAGAAAAAGATCAATATATCTGCTTGTATGTTCTGAAAGATTTGTTTGCTTTTTACTTTGATCTATTTACTTTAATCTATTAAACATTAAAAATCAATGTTTCATGGGAAAATTTTGACAAAAGCTATTTTTTTTCTTGAAAGGTAGACTATTTTCTTTAAACTAAATGTTTTTGTGGAATAACCTGAATAAAAATCTCTTAACCAGGCCAACTCCCATGCTTGAAGACAAGTATGTGCTTAAGTGCCATGTTGAATAAGAAGACAATTACTGAAAGAAGAACAGTAAAATCTTACAGTGAGTTTCATGAATGGGAGTCCTGAAGAAGAATGCTAAATTTACCAATGTAAATACAGTGTCACATGACTTTAAAGAAAATTGTTGGGTTCTGTGACTGGATCTAGCAGAGATTTACATAACAATGTATAAGTCACTTAATCTCCTTTAGTTTCTCCATCTGTACAATAACATCAGCTTGGGGCAGTGTTCTGAGACCTAGTTAATTGCATAGAAATTATTTAAAGATCCTTCAGTGAAAAGTTGTATTGATGTGTTCAGAAACACAACTCTTTTTAAGCTAATGATTGTCTTTTATCTTCCCTTAGAAATGACATGAGCTGAAAAAGTAATTCTCCTTTGACCATCACTCATTGCATAACTAAATTTTGAAACAGTCTAAAGAATTTTCGCAAGCCAAATACTCTGGATCCTGGGGAGGGATGAAGAGAAGGGGAGCGAGGGAAAGTGGGAAAGATATTTTCCCTTTCATTCTTCTGGGACAGCAGAAGTTGGTAAAGATGTGCATGTGCACAGAAGGGAAGGACCTGCAGATGTGAGCTTCCCTCTCTCCCTGACTTTAACGGCTGATTCAATGGAGCAGCCCTAATGATAGCTCTGAGAGTGGTCAAATGTCCAACCTTCAGTGAGGGGACAGAGCAAAAAGGAAGGAATCAAGGGGGGGAGGGCAAGAGGATGGGCAGAGAAGAAGCAAATCCATGTGAGAAGCAATAATAATAATCCGACATAAAGTGGCATTC
>NW_010247794.1:15921-25749 GCF_000690775.1 Eurypyga helias
AAAGACTGAATTTTTAAACAAAAATTATTTAAAATATTTTGCTTGAGCCCCTTTATTAATTATGCTGCCATTCTGCCTGCTGCTATAATTAATAGTTTTACAATTTCTTCATTCTAAAATGCTCTCTCTTGCAACTCCTAGCTGAGGACAGATGAATGTTGATGAGAAGAAGCATAGAAATGAAGAAATGACATTAATGAAGATTCAAAATGCATGGTTAAGTGGCAGAGGTTTATCTTTACAAGCACAAGAAATTGAGGAGGGTCTAGAAGAGTGAATATTCCAAGCAAAATCATCTTGCTTGTTTATACCAACTATTATTATATGCACGTATGTATGAATATACAAAAAATACCAAGTGAACACAGTTGTGAGAATACACTAAGATACCATGGTGACAGGAGACATTATAAAAACCCAAACAGATAGCAAAGGGCTCCTGAATGTAATGAGCAGCACGGCTGATTAGGCAGAGAGACCACACTGTGCAAGAATGAGGCCTAAAGCAAAGAACAGCCTGAAAGAAAGTCATGAGAGAGAGAGAGTGAGGGAGAGACACTTGGAGGAATGAGATAAGTATGAGACTTACAGCTAGAAACAAAGGCGGAAAGAGATCTGTAGGGCCTGTAGAAGAAGGAGTTTGGTATGCAGCACACAAAAGAGGGCTTAGAAAGGAGCAGTTAGCCTTGGGCCCTCAAAGACCGCCAAGAGCTCAGTGAAAAAGAGACTGAAACAAGCAAATGTATATGTTGCAAAGATGGGGGGCAGAGGGACAGGGCCAGTGGGACAGCTGCAGGTGACTGCAAAAGAGAGCAGAGCATATTGGAAAGGCAGCGTGAACCTACAGGCGCAGTTGAGATCAACCAAAGGCTTCTGCCAGTGAGGTGCAGTCCTCATCTTTGGTCTGCTTGCAAAAAAAAAAAAAAGGCAAGAATTTCTATATTCCCCTTAATAAAACAGCCAGTATTTTTAGTGAGCAGTGTTTGTCTTCCTCTCAGGTGCCTGTCAACAGTAGCTTCACAGGAGGAGTCTCCTCTTCAAGGTTGGGTTTTGAATTTTATTCAGATGTTTGCCATAAGGTTAGGGTGCGAATGATCATAACTCTTACCAACCTTAGCAAATGCTGTAAAAATCCTTGTTCATACTTTATTTCACTTTATATATGTTTTGAGCTTTAAAGGCTCAGGGGTGAAATCCAATCTGGAATGCAAGGACAGTATGACATGTATGTCTCCCTCTCTTGATGCCTGGTAGTTGTCAGCGGGTGAATGTCATCCATCACCTCTAAACCTGAAAATTTCACAAGTCACATGAGTACATATACACTTATGCACAACCCCTCATCTCTACACACATACAGACAGGTGAGACATTGAGCATCCTGAACCCTCATCTCCCTTTTTCTGTCCTCAGACTGCTCCTTGATTGTAGCAGAAGCTGGAGAGGTTGATGTTAGCCACACGCAGACATCTCCACGGTCTCCACATGCACAAAAAAACTTCCGCAAAATGAGCTATGGTCCTTTCCATTGCCACTTGGTTTGAGTCAATTGTCAATTGCAGTGAGATGCAAGTCTCATGCATAAACCTCCTGTCTTTGTTTAGTTACCATAATAACAGTGAAATCCTGGAATTTAGTTTTGTTCCCTTTTCCTTGAATCTCATTAGAAAACTGCAGTAACTGGTGAATTTTCACACCTTTATATAACCGTTAATCTTGGTGCAAGCGCTGTACTCCACCAGCAAAAATGCACTACTTAATTCTAAGTTAAAAAATCATACTTTTTCCAGGAAAACTATTAACATAAACTTATATGAATATTGGTGTTTCTATAATTTATATGTTTAGGAAATTCTCAGTGTTCATGACTTTAAAAATCCTATTTACAGTCTATGCAGTTATGGCTGCATTTCTTTTGGTTTGTATTGCCATACTACAAATTCGAAGAAGAACTCAGAGTTATCCAAAAACTGGCAGAACTGAAGAATTTGTTGATGAAGACACTGAAACTTCAGCTGGGTATTCAGCCAAGCTCTAGGAGAAAAGGAAAGCTTTCATATTCCGAGACTCCAGGTCAAGATAACAGCTGCCCAGAGAAAATAAAAATTAATGGCAACTTAATCAGTGATGTAACAGGAGATTTGGAAAAGGTGAAATTTGGGACTTTAATTTCAGATCTAGAGTCAAGTTTCCTGCCTTGAGGAGTTTACAGTACAAAACCAATTCAACCAGCTACCAAAGCTAAAGACTTGAACTGATGGGAGTATGATCACACTAATATTCCTGCAATTGGTAAAGTACTTGGTACAAAATAGCATACATATTCATAAGCAAAAATCTTTGCTAATGCTTTTTCAGATTAGTAGATTTAGCTAGCCTCAGGTAACTTCTAAAAACAACCGTAAACTTTGTGTCTGTAAACTTAACAACTTTGAAAAAGAGTAAGTATTTTGTTGAGTAGTTCTGTATAATTCTCAGTGGTTATGATAATTCAACATTTGTGACTATACTGTCCAATTTGTTTATACCCTTGATTTTTTTCCCTTGCTTTCTTCTCATCATAGAATCATAGAATCATAGAATGGTTAGGGTTGGAAGGGCCCTTAAAGATCATCTAGTTCCAACCCCCCTGCCATGGGCAGGGACACCTTGCGCTAGACCAGGTTGCTCAGAGCCACATCCAGCCTGACCTTGAAGACAGCCAGGAATGGGGCATCCACAACATCTCGGGGCAACCTGTTCCAGTGCCTCACCACCCTCTCTGTGAAGAATTTCTTCCTGACATCTAATCTAAACCTCCCTGATTTCAATTTATACCCATTCCCCCGTGTCCTGTCACTACAGGCTCTTGTAAAAAGTGCTCTCCCAGCACCCTTGTAGGCCCCCTTCAGATACTGGAAAGCTGCAATGAGGTCTCCTCGGAGCCTCCTCTTCTCCAGGCTGAACAAGCCCAGTTCTCGCAGCCTTTCGTCATAGGAGAGGTGCTCCAGCCCTCTGATCATCCTCGTGGCCCTCCTCTGGACTCGCTCCAAGTGGTCAATATCCTTCTGATATTGAGGGCTCCACAGCTGGACGCAGCACTCCAGGTGGGGTCTCACCAGAGCAGAGTACAGGGGCAGAATCACCTCCCTCAACCTGCTGGCCACACTTCTCTGGATACAGCCCAGGATACGGTTGGCCTTCTGGGCTGCCAGTGCACACTGCCGGAATGTTGTTTTTTTTAGTTAAGTATGTAGGAAACATTTTGAAATCTACAATGTCTCTTAAAACATAAATTCTTATATGTATTTTAAGCATTTTTCTTTAATTTATGATGGCACAAAAATACTATTTTAAACAGCAATCACAGGAATTGTCTCTTTGGTGCTACAAATGTATTGGTTATTAGACATTCTTCATTCACATAAAAGTGAGAAAAACTTTCATGTTCTAAAAAGTATCTGACAGTTAGATGGAAGAGGAATTACTAGATACAGAGCTTTTCAGCAATTTATTAAATAACAGTGTTATGCTAAAAAGTTATATGTCAGCTAGAAAATAGAACATAATCCTGCAGCACTAGATTATGTGTATGATAAATGTTGAATGACATTTTCTTGAATAATGAACTACCTAAAAGCTAATAATTAATTAAACAATTAATTAATTGATTGGCTGATTAATTAATTCATTTAAATTAATTTTAGTGGATCCATTTCCAGCATGCAAAATCTCTGAAAATATCGGCAGGTGGGAGCTGACTGTTTATTCAGAGTGATATTATACCCCATTGACATGAAGGCAATGTCACTTAGAACACCATAGGAGGTCCAGTTTCACCTGCAAGGTGGAACCGTATTCTTATATTCTGCATATTCCTGTGAAGGACTATTATTCACCTAAACCAAACAGGAAAGGAACGCTCAAGTCAGCTAACAAATGTTGGGCTGTTGGCTGGGGGGTTGTGAGTGGCCCAAACTGCCAGCCATGTTAATTCCCCAAATCAGTACACTGATGGATACACTGTCATGTTATTGTAACCTGTAGTACATGACAATTATATAACATAGCCATTAGCAACTGACTTGGAAAGGTAGATATTATGCAAGATCTTAATTTTGTGTAATTGGCATAGCTCCATTTGTCTTAGCTGAGGATCTGGCCCTGTACATTGTCATATTATTTGGAAATGCTAACTTGTGTAAATATACATATTCTCTACTGTGTGATTTTTATTTTAATCTATCTGAGCATATTCTATATTAGAAATTACATATTAATATACCAATTAGTGGATTTTTAAAATTATCTGATTAAATTTCCTCTTTAGTTGCTTAAGATCTTGTTTAGAAGCAAATCTAGTTTCTCCATGGCAATAGTAAAATAATAGTTGAACAGAATGGTCCTTGAAAATATAGTATAAATCTGAGACCTTTATATAAAATGACACTCTGTTCAATTTCTTTGATGATAGTTCTTACATATAAATGCAAATGTGCATCTCCTTCATTGTTGTATGTAATGTGATTTTGCTCTAATTGACTGGAAGTTGTGGAAGTCTGATTTAGAACTGAATACGTAGATTATAGCTAAATAAACGATGTGGGTCTTTTAAAATATGGGAATATATTTTAAATTTTCAGCTTTTTCCTCTCACTCAGAAGAAAAACTATATAACTTTGATCTGAAGAGTGTTGTACCATGACCATTGCACAAAGACATGAATATGCAGTGTTATTGTTTCTCTTTTTTCTTTCTTTTTTTTTTCCTTTTCTGTTTTTAAATTGTACCAAATAAAACCACCTCCAGATAGGAACACTGTAGTATTAACTGAAATCTAATTTGAGTGTGTGAAGTATGCTATGGCCATTTCTCTAAGAAGGCAAAAACTTGCAGGATAAAAATTCAGCTAGAGAACTACAAGTATGAATGTTTCCCTCTCTCTTTTATTATTCACTTTATGAATTAGTCCTAGTTTACTTGTTTCAATTGGTGTCGACATATTTTTGAATATTATTAGCATAGCAATCAGGCCTGTTCTCAGGTTATTGAATGGTGTGTTGACTTCCGAAATAAATAGATATGCAGTGTGAAGGACGAGCTGTCACTTTGGGAGAGCTTTGCTGATCTAAATTAAAAGGCACTTCTAATTGAAAACTGTAATAGAAGGAGGGTTAGGGAAACAGTGAAACCACATGGTCCTTTTCAGGTTTCACGGGGCTATGATAGGAGATACAGGAAGAGGAGGAAAATAGGTGTATTATATGACAAAGTAAGCAATAGCATTAACTTAGACTAAATTAACCATATCACAATAAAGTGTTTTCATTATTTTCACTGTAACTAACTTTTTCTAGTTTATTCTTTATGGAAGTGAGCTCAGGAAATCTTGGGTTCCCGTGACTTCCCACTGAACTCATTTCTAATTCCAGCATCTAAACCAAACCTCTGCGCAATGGCCCAGTAACACTTCAGTCCACGTTTGTGTTGAAGGCCACTGAGTGCAAATGTTCCCATTGAGATTATCAGGCTTTGTATTGATTTATAATGACCCAAGATTATGGTGTTTTGCATAGTCAGTTAATGACACTCGTGTCTTTCAAGGGAGTCCTGTAATCTTGCTGAGGGGCGTTCGCAGGACACTGCTATAACATACCACGTCTAAGACCATGTGGCAAATGGCTATGCTTTTATCTCTTTTTTCCTAGCTGGGGTTTTTGTTTGTTTTTTTTTATTTTGTTGGTTTTTTTTTTTTTTCCAAACAAATGAGGAAGTTCAGTGAAGAAATTACAGAAAGTTAAGACTGAAGATTAAAATAGTTTATGATTTATCTTATCTGAGCAGCTACCCTCTATCCAGGGCTGTGTTCCTTCCTTTTTATCATTCCTGCCCTGTAAGGGTTAACAATTGAGGCCTGTCTATAGCTCATTTCTATAGTAACAGCAAGACTGAGACTTTTTTATGGGCACCTAATAATTAGAAAGTCCTAGAAGGTATAACAATATAATGAATCAAAACTGATAGACTTGTGGGTTTCCATAGAAACATGTATAATTATGATAATCGGTCCCTGGCGTACCCTCAGAATCGTATACATTCAGTTAAATGCAATAAACATTAGGCACTATTTAGTGAGCTGTGATGCAGATTAACAGTGTGAGATACAGGGAGGCTATGAATAAAATTGCTGTACAGTTTATCTCAAACTAATTTCCCAGATTGCTTTAATAGACGTGCTATGTGGATGTGAAGAATTGAAAGTGTATTTTTGTTAGTAGTAAAGCTAACAAAGATAATATTTCATAAAGTGGCTGACTGTTAATTTTGATGCAGATCAGAATGTACTATGGCACGTTATTGCATGGGAGATCACTACATCCACTGAGAAAATGACATGGTGGGACCCAACTGAATTATTTATTTTTTGAATATGATATGGGGATACTCGTGTTTCCTGTGTTCCCACTTTCCTCACTAGCTTATTTCTCTCTTTGCTTGACTGCCATTTTCAAAATATGCTCACCAGTGCTACTGGTCTAATTCTAACCCTAGCTTCCCCAAAGCAAAGCAAACTTCTAGTGACTTCTTATGCAGCTGCTCAACATTACAGGATTTGTATTCTTAGCATTCTTTGGAATGTTGTTGTTGGTTTTGTTGGTTATTTGATTTATGGGTAAAAAGGGAATTATAATTCTGTGGTAGTCATTTCAGGGACATTTAGAACTGTGTGTAACCCTGCATTGGTTAAAAAAAAGTTAGATACCGAGCACTCCATTTAAAGGATAAGCTATTTATAGATGAAAGAGACCTACAGGTATATTATATTTGTGATAGGGCATTGATGGTGATGTTAGAACATGTATTGTGGATCAGGGGACTCATCTGTTCATTCCTGTACCTGCCAGAGAAACTGTGCTGAAGCATTTAACTATGCTTAAATGTTTCCTAATCTGATTCTTTGAAGGCCCAAGTTTTACTGGAAGAGTGAATTTGGCATAATTTAGTCTCTTTGTAGAAGGAAAGTTTTGCCCTAATGAGTACTTTGTTTAAAAAAGTTCATTTCAGAAGGGGAGAAAATGGGTTGTGATACAGCTGTTGAGTATTAAGAACCCAGACACACAATTGCCAGACACCAAAACCTTAGGGCCAAACTTGGTGCCCACATAAAAGAATATTTACCTTAAATGCACTCAGTTCCCTATGTAGGTTCAGGGAAAACTGTTTTTCCTAATAAATCCCTTTGCTTTCAATATGAATAATTTTGGCCTGATGTGTCTTTTTTCATTGTTGTTCTTGTTTGTGATAATGGTTGCGCGATGTCTGTTGATTCAGTCCTGAAGACGGCTTCTTAGGGATCCTGTGCAGTCATCCGGGATTCAGGGGGAGCTCAAAGTGTTAAGTTCTAAACTCCTGTTTTGAACATGCGGATGCCTGTCTTTGTTACTCAGTCTTCAGGTCCTTGTCTCTGGTAAAAAGACAAGCCTTTTATCAAAATGTTTTTCACATCTGGTTTCCCCTTCGCACTTACTGCTCCACTAGTACTAAAATGCCAGGAGCTGACAGGGGTTCAGAAAGCTATTAGACAAATTCATGGAAGAAAATCTATCAAAGGCTACTAAACATAGAGATAACACCTCTGGGTCAGGATGTCCCTGAGCTGCGGATTTCTGGTGGCTGAAAGCATATACCTGGGGAGCATCACTGCGTGTCTTGCTCTTATATTCCTCCCTAGGTATTTGCTGTTGGCCACTGTTAAAGACAAGATACCTGAGTTAGATAAACCCTTCATCTAACCCAGAACAGCCGTTGTTACATTCTCATGTAAAAAGACTTGGCTGCTAACACTGATGCGATAAAACATTTTCAAAAGCTTTCTAGAAATATGATACCCAGGCTGCACTGTAATTGTTTCTTCTTTCTTTTTTAGGAAAGAGAAATATGATTTATTGCTGACATTCTGTCATTCTGAAGCTGGAAAATCAGTTTCTTCCTTCCTCCTGCTGCCCGTGCAGAGGGTCACTGGCTCTGTTCTGTGTGTCAAGGCTCCCTGGGAAGGGGAACATGAGCGAGCCCAAGCTGGGGGATCACTAAAATAAATGCTCAAGTGACAGGAGAACTTCCAGTTACCCCAGTCTTTTTCCTTGACATTCTTCATGCCACGTTGAGTGTTCTTCTTTTAATATGTTCAGTAAACTTAGAGGTAAATTAAAGCCCTGCATATTTAGTTCAACATGCTTTTCAGAGAGCTAGTGCACAGTAGACATTATTTTATAAACAAGACACTGCATGCTAACCTGCCCAGGTACAAGACCTTCCCCAGATTCAGAAAGGAGGACTGCAATATATAGGATGATTTCCTTTGCACAGCAGCCCATGTAGGTACGAACACCATTTAAATAGTGTTTGTACTCTGCTGGAAGGGCAGTGCCACAGCCACTCAGGTGTTCAAGGATATACACTGCAGCCTTCACATTCCCTGTGCTTTGCCATTTTAGCAAGGAACAACTTCCAGCTCAGTCAGGTTAATGCTGCTGGCATGGGCAGGTGATCGATATTTTTGACTCAACCGGAGGAATAGGCTGTGCCAGTGCTCCAAGAGTATCAGGTGTCAAACCTTGATCCCGCATGCAGCTGCAGATACAGAAGGGAAATGAAACACACAGAAGGCAACAAGCTCCTACTTGTTTAACACAGTGGAGGGCAGATGCTCAATCTGCCATCTCTAACAGATCCGTTTTTACAAAGCTGCAATGATCTCTGTTTCCATGCCTGACCTTTTGTATGTGTCCTGTGAACTACTGAACCCTAATGACTAGTGACTTGGCCAGAGGATTTCCTCTTATAGGCTGTGTGCTCCTCAAGGCCAGTCCTCAGTCCTTGTGTGCTTCTAGAAGCTTATGTGGAAAGGGGCTTTTGTCTGTGGTAATGTTTACGATTGCTACTGCTATCTAATTAATAAATAAGTCATCCTCAATCTAATATTATTCTGTGCAGCTGGCTCATCTTGCATAGCTGCACCCTTGGTTGAACACAATCACAAAATCAGAGGTGGTTTTTGAGAATTTGGTCCATCAGAGTCTGCCAATGGGTACAGGATCCTGTTAATGATTAAGTCTGCTCCAGTGACTGGCCTCCAGTTGGCAGATGCAACAATAATCCCCTTCAGTTGTGTTTCTGCTTGTTCTGTGATAACGTAAAACAAGGGTCTCCTCTCAGGGGAAGATTCCTGTCGCTTTCTGAATTAAATTTATTTTAGAGCCCTCATATACATCAGTTCTTGACTTTCACCTCCTGCCTGTTGCTAGATTTCTTTGTACTGGCAAGCATCATGTTCCCCTGTGATTTCTTTTGTCATGGCAGAGTGAACTCTTTCTCGTAGGCTCACTCAGACTGTTCATAGCCATATTTTCATCTTGCTTCTTTGTGAGTCAGAACTCCCTACAGCTCCACTTCTTGTTCTTCTTTCCCATGATGCTGAAGTTGATTACCTTTGTGTGAGTATGCATGTGTAACCAGGAACAGTTTAGCGTATATGTATTGCTACTGACTCAAATTCCCACAATTCAAAAAACACAAACTTCAAAATCTCCCCTGTAAAGTGCTTTTTCTCCTCTAAGTAAGGTACCCAACTCAATATTTAAACTAAGAAAACTTGGATTACAGGAAAAGCAGAAATAAACACATCATATTTATTTTTTTTTATGTATTTATCAGTTTGGATTATTATATTCAGTATTTGTCCATGTTTACAAATAATTTCAGACACCCACAAACCCTAGAGCTATAAAGAAGATTCCCATCTAGCAAATTATGCCTTTTCTTTCTCATTAAAATCATAGAATCATAGAA
>NW_010247795.1:0-1796 GCF_000690775.1 Eurypyga helias
AAGACTAAAAAGACCATCCAACCCCCGCCCATCACCCTGCCCGGGTTGGTAATGCTAAATATGTTAAGTGACATGAAGTTTGGATTTATGTGGACACACCGGACAGAAAGTGGACAGAGCCAGCGGGGAGAGTCACGCTTTAAGACAGGGGGTCTTTATTTAAAGATGGTGTATTTATGGGGAAAGAAAGGGAATATCTTACAAAGCTCTCACTATACCCCCGATAACAAAACCTGTCACATCTTTACTTCTTGCTAGAAAAGAGAGAACGTCCTCATTTGAACATCCCTAAAGTGATTATTAGATGCCTCTCTGAGAAATCAGTTTGTGAGACCGAGTCCGGAACACACACACCAAAAAAAAAAAAAAAAGAAAGAAAGAAAAAAGGAAAAAAAAAAAGGAGTTGCGAGGGAGATCTGTTCACACTGTGTCCATCTCTTATTTTACCTTCTCAATACCGCTAGAGTATCCCTCCGTCCGCAGTCTTACTGAAGGACCTTTCGTTAGTATGAACAACCCCTGCTTTAAAATAGAAGATTGCCAGCAAGTGTGAAAATAAAGGGGGAAGAATAGGAAACCCGGCTCACGGTTTAAAATAAAATTATTATTATTATTTTTGCCCCCCGCCCTCCAAGATGTGAGAACTTTTTTTTTTTTTCCATCGGAGAGTGTGAAATGAAGGCTACAAAGACAGTATATCAGTGAAAAGAAGAAAGTGGCCTTTTAATGAGAACTAAAGAAAACCAAAACGTAGATGAAATGTACCGTAAAAGCTGCTTCAAAGTACAGTCTAATTCCCCTGAGCCCAGCCATCAGATAGATTTGGTAATTGGGAATTTACCGCGCAGAGGTAAGACTGCGTGGTATGTATAACCCTGTATTTCTTCCCTTCAATAATTATAGATACGTTTCACGGACTGTCTTTGCACAGAGACACGAGATACCAGAGACCTCTTATTCCTGCAAATGGGGGATGAGGCAACCATCACCATTAAAAAAAAAAAAAAAAAAAGGAAAAACTAACCCCCCCAACCAAACACACCACCCAGAAAACCCACCCAAACTACCTGCATGCTCCAAGTTATAAAATCATTTCCCTCTTTTCTGCTTAAGATCCTGGCTGCAGATGGACTCTAGCAGGGGTGATAACAGCATCCACTCGCTGCTGCTACCTCCGTGGGTGTTTGCTCCTATGCCTGGCTTTCATTCCGCCTGTGTTTTCTGACCTCAGCTTTTGCTGCATCACAGAAAAATCTCCACGAGTAGCAGAGCGATAAATCCAACCAAAAATAAGACAGATTTCCTCATCGATGTGTAATAAAGTTAAAGGACATTGTTTTGTCAGACAAGCGCTAAGTAGAAAATAAATCTTTGGGTCTGGGGAAACAAAACGGAGTGCTGTTGGCATGTGTGTAAATTTACTTTTAAAAGCAATAAATCACTGTTAAATTAAACAGCTGGGCTCCCTATCTCGGAGAGGGTTTCGGGTTGAAGCGAACCTCGGCGGAGAGGTGCAGTGGGACGCCGAGCGCTGCCCGGGGTGCGAGACCCCCGCCTCCTTGCCCACCGGCTGCCGGGGAGACCGGGACGGCCCGAGGGGGTGGGAGGTGGTGGGCACCCAGCGGCACCCGACCCCCCCACCCCAGGCTCGCCTGGTTTGCGCCGGGGCTGCCCATCGCGACCTGCCGACATAGCCTGGTACTGTTCTGACCCACACGCTCATGTCGTCATCGTTTCCGCGGCACGGGGCAGGCGGGGGTCAGAGGGGGGCAGGAATCCTGCTTTTGCAGTGATCT
>NW_010247796.1:0-4237 GCF_000690775.1 Eurypyga helias
CACCCTGGGGACACTCCTGACGATCCCGGAGAGGCCACGGCAGTCGGGGGAGGCTGCCCAGGCCTGGAAGACAGTGAATGTCCATCCCACCGTAAAGGCAAGAGAGAGGAGCTGGGTATCTGCAGGCCGGTCAACCTGGTTTCACTGCAGGGAAGGCGATGGAGCACAGCCTGGAAGCCACGGCCTGAGATGTTTGAGACGAGGGGACGGGCAGATTTTCTGACTTTGTGCAGTGACAGTACTACAGCAAATGGCAGGCCAGCCAGGGCATTTCAGCTTGCTCTGCACCCCCTGCCATTGTTCTCTGCACTCCAGAGCAAAGGAGCTTTGGCTCTGCGTCAGACAAAATGCCCTTCCTAAGCCAGGCTGAAACCCACCAGACCGAACAAGCAAACGCAGCACGTGACGAGGTGTTTCCCGCTACCCCCCCGCATCGCTCCAACTGTGCCTATTCAGGCAGCTCCTTCTCCTGCGTAAGCTTTGCTTCCCTGCCCATCACCCCCTCAGCTCCAGAGCAGTGTCAAGCAGCCCTCTTCCCGATGAGGCATGGCTTCACGCTCCGAACTTTAGGAAATGCTGTCCCACTGTGTGTTCCTGGTGCACCGGTCTACCTGTGCGCTGGCAGTCTTCCTTCCAGGATTCTCCCTTTCCCTGCAACACGCAGTCTCTTCTCTCTAACCCTTTCAGCTCCAGCCACTGCCTGCTTTTCAACACGTTATCTAATTTTACTCACGTTACAGTTCCTGTGTCCCCACCCTTTCATATTCAGCAATTTTTTTTCACACACCTGACGTATGACACAGCATTAGGAAAAAGAAAGATGGACACTCTTGATTCAATCCTGAAAGGCCAAGTTAGATGGCTGGAGAAATCGGAGTCTGAGGCCATTCCAGAGACACGGGGCAAAACACCCTTGCCCTTCTCAGCCTGCCCTCACCAGAGAAAGCTGCAACGCTGGACGGCTACGGCTTATATTCTGGAGTTGCAGCGTGAGGTTTCGTAAGAGGAGTGAGCCCTGGTTCCGTAGTTTATACCACTCCAGCTGCTCTGGAGCATCACAGCTAGCAAAAACGGGGAAGACCACATGCTAAGCGCATCCCGTAAAGCCCTGAACGCACCAATACATGTCTGCGCGGAGTCTGCGGTGCCCTCCAGTGATATTAAAACTAGGGTTGTTGTTTCAGTAACAGAATACAAGTGAATCTTTTATAGCAAGCTGTTTCTCCTATCGATAGGTACCAAGACAGGTATGTGCATACGAGTCTGTCTGCAGACATTCACCTCTAGACACACGGACGTATGGTGTGGAGCCTGCCGGCAGTCGAGCACAGAGGCTCAGGCTGCCCGGTAGCTGAGCTGCTGCATCACCTTGGTGGTTTCACACCCGGACCGTGGGGCTGAGGCTCTCCTGGCAGCAGCCCAGACAGCGAGTACCTTCCTCAGATTCCCTGATTTGGGTTCCTGCCCATCCTTGGGCTTTTCTGCTCCCCTGGGCTGGTGTAGATGACCCTTTGATGGGCTGATTGCCCCTGTGAAGGGACTGGGTGCAGCTGGAGCAGAGTGGTATCCTCAAAATCCTGTGCATACAAGTACATTCCTTGCGGCAAGAATGAATAGACAGTTGTTATCTAACTCAAATGCTCCTCTTTCATGGCTTTTCACGAAACAGGATCATGCTTACGTATTTCTAGAGCATCAAGGCAAAAATAACCCAAAACAAAGCTAACAGTCTCTCACTAAGTAAGGTAGCCGCAGCAGAAATTATTTACCAAGGAATCCTGAATCACACAGGCCCATTCCAGCTCCCTTTCCACACAGTTATTCAGACACTTACCAACGTGCCTTTGTATTTACTGTTAATAAACTTGAATTGGTTTATAGTGTTTCTAATTTTCAAGAGCTGCAGGGCTGCAGCCTGGAAATGCATCGGTATTTCACAGAAGCTGTGCTTTAAAACCTGATTTGGTTCTTGGCATCCATAATGGAGCTGAGCCTTTGGACATCAAGAAAAAAGACATATTCGGTGCCTTTTTTTTTTTTTTAAACCCATCTATTCTGAAACAAGGAGGAAGTGACTTTGAACATGGGCTGAATTTAATCTCCTCTCTATAAATGACTGGCTGTATTATTTTCCAACTTTATTCCCGAAACAGAATCCCGCACGTGCATTTTGCCACCTGTCATACGCGGGGCCAAGTCACTGGGAGCAAAATCAGCTTTCGTTTTGGCCACGGAAGATGAGACGTGCAGATGTTCTGGGCACGCAGACAGGAGCAGAGACAAGTGTGTAGCAGAAGTGCAAAAGGCCGCCGGCTTTGGCAATTTATCTACACTTTACGTCTGGGTTATCTTCACTGATTAAGCCTTTTTTTGGGGCTGCAGTAGAATCTTTGTCATCTTAGGATTTCCTCACCTCATTGAGTTACAAAGGCTCAGGTGGCCCATGGCAGAGTGCAGGGAAACTTCAGTGCTTCCATAAACAATGCTCGGCTGCTTCCAGGCGCAGGATGACCAAGGGCCACCCAGGAACGAGCGAGGCTCTCAGGGCTCTGGGGGGCTCAAGGGTGGGTGTGTCACATGCCTCTGGGTGTGCTCAAGTGGGGCATTAGCAGTAGGGCAGCCTGGCATTTCCCTTTCAGCTAAGGGCAGTTCTGCTGGCATCTGCGCTTTGCTGTCAGTACTCGGAAAAAGTACCAGTGAAACCAGCCCCAAAACGACCGACACACACCACGTGGTTGTAGAGCATCGTACACGGCTTATCCACAAATGGAACCACATGACTCCCACACTGGCGTGTGTCTTTCTCACTGCTCTCCGCACTGGCTACGCTGCTGCAAAACACTCGCGTCAGAAGCTAAAAGCATAAACCTCAAAATTAGCTGATGGATGTTCTAAACCATGCAGGACATGAAGCGGGTCTCCAGATAAAACAGGAAGCTGTCCCCTCTTCACCCACGTAACAATCGTCACTTAAACTGTAACAATAGCCAACTCCTCCAAATACCCCAATTCTGCTCCATTCCTCATCAGAGACTGCTTCCGCTCGGATCCTGACGATTGCAACTGGATGTGAGCTGACAACTTCTCACGGAAGCGGTCTTGAAAATCAGAAGTGCAACTCCAGAGAGCAATCCCACCCCACTGCACTCACACAAAAGAACCTTAAGCCTGCTTTTTCAAAGAACTTGAGCACTTCCTAGACTTAAGCTGCGCTTACGCCTGCATCCCGTATCCAGGATGAGTTAGGACAAGCAGCAGGAGAAACATGGCAAGAAGGCCGTTTCCGCTCAGCGCTAATGAGCACGCACTTTCACGCATTTTGCACTTGCAATTAAATCATGGAAATCGTTGTGCATGCTCCTACCACTAATGACCTGATTGTTAGGAGAAAGGTGGGCCCCAGCCCGACTGACCGTTTACATCTTAATGTGCCCTGTTTTTGAAATCTATTTCCAAACGAGCTGAGGTCCTATTGTGTCCTGTTTCCTCCGTAGCATCACATGTTCTCCATCGGCATCAGCCCGTAGCCATAATCACTTCCTGCTTGGCTTCTGGTCAGCTACTTGCTGCAAAGCAGCACTCCCATAAATCCGGTCTCCATACACAAAAAGGTACAGATGAAGAGGTATTCAGGTGGCAGTTGGCAAGAACGGTTTTTATTCAGAGGAAAAGCTGAAAACTGAGCTTGAAATGGTTGAAAACAGCTGTGTTTTTATTGCTGCGTGTTTTTTTCCTGCTCTTTGGCACGCATGTTGCACTGAATACAATTCTGACAATCCACCCCCGTCTCCGAGGATGCTGCATCACCGGCATGTTCCATCAGTGCACATCCCGCAGACCCTTGCCATACACCACCAGCAACTCCGGTTGGACGGCTCACTGAAAGACGACAGCGTTCATCAGCACACAGGGTGCCACCTGCATCAGCAGCAGAGCTGAAGTCTGAAACTATACAGGTGAAAATTCCCAAATATCTAAGCACAAAAATCCAAAGCAAGAGTCAGAATTAAAAAGAAACATTTTAGGATAAGAAGCTTCCATATGAAGTTCTAGCACCTTAAAATGCACCTGCTGAGCAGAGAATGTTTTCTTACAGTTTCTCAGCATTTCTCATGACATGCAGAGTAACTGGATCTGTGCCAAAGAGAACGTCACTATAATGAGCACTGCTGTAAAACCTAACTCTGTCCATGTTCAACAGGACTCTATCCTACTCCTATGGGGACAGGCTGAGAGA
>NW_010247797.1:0-4181 GCF_000690775.1 Eurypyga helias
CCCCAAGCCTGTAGCGATGCCCCGATGCTCATGATGAGTTCTGCCCCGTAGCTCTTGGCTGGTTTCACTCATACTTTCACTCATACCTGGCTCTCTCCTCACAGATAAGGACTAAGACCCAGAGATCAAAAACACCTCCTTTAGTCGGTCACACGGGCTCCTCTCTGACGGGTACTACGGGTTACGCCAGAGGAATCGCAGAACAGCAAGCCACAGACCTTTTACAGTCCTGGCTTCAATTCAACGCCCCGAGTCCCCTCAGTGACCCTGGCTACAAAGAGCAACTAGTGCAAAGCAGGAGGAAAACCAAAGTCTCAATTTTAAAAAGTCTGGAAGCTCACTATTTCCAGGCAAGAGCATCCCACTGTGTCAGAAAAAAAGTAACCGACGGAGCTGAGGAATTATGTCACCTTTTTGTGATGCCACTTCATTAAGGTTATTCCGAAGAGGAATTATTTGCCTGTAGTTTTAATGGAAGAGCAAGAAAAACATCTGTGTACTCTTCAGGGTCTGAGATTCTTCAGTATTTTAGCCATGAGATTGTGTAAAAGTGCAGCTGGAGGACAGATTTTCAAATGGTACTTCTGCTACATGACACAAAGACTATTTTTTGGGAAGAACTAGGCAGGCTATTTGTCATTCAAAAAGCTACAGAGGATAATCCGAAGACAAACTAAGTTCACCCTTCTTTAACAAATTTATATCAAATTTTAATTAACACATTTGTAAAATACGCAGATAAAACATGCCAAAAGGCACCACCACGTGGCACGTGATTTTTCTTTCTTGTTGACAGTAAGGATCAAAACTGAAACCCAAGGTCAGACTTTACCATACTCTTCTCTGCAGTTACATTCCTAGTATTGCACCTGCTCAGATCAGACCAGAATGATAAAAACATCCAGTAAGAAACCAGAAGGAATACTTATGAGCAGGGATTCGACTCATAGGTTCGCTGATTCCGAATGGCACATGTTCATCCACTCCTCCACAAAAAAGGAGGCACAGATGTTAGATGATTGACAGCATGGTTGAGTCATTATGAAGGGAAAAAAAAGAAAATTTAACACATGTAAGTTTTCAGAGAAAAATATTAAAAACATGAGTGATGCTCTGGGGGCTGTGAGGTGAAAAAAAAACTAAATGAATGGCTGACCAGAATTCGCTCAATGAATTCAAAAAGAGAAAGATGTCTCTGCTTGCTCAGAGCCACAAACATGACAACTTTTGTTCTATAAATCAAGAAACAGGGAATATAAACAAGTTTACAAATTGAAAGCAACTTTTAAAAGATAAATTTCAGGTTTCTACAACACACAAAGATGAACTACAAGGAGCCTTCCTTCCTTGTTCAAATTCAAATTAACCAGCCCTTTGTGCTGCTGTTCTCTCCTCTTCTCCTTTCAAATTTCCTTCCTCGTTTCCATGGGAACCCCCTCGCTGACAAGCCTCCGAGCAGAGCCAGAGGCCAAGCTTAGCAAGGGGTGTGAAAAGGGGAGAGAGTCAAAGGGCAGAATTTGGCTCGGGAGAAGAGATGCCAACCTTTGTCACCCCACAAAGGGGGGGGTAGCCATAGGAACTAACTCTGCGGGACAGGGGCAGGGAGGAGGAGGAGGAGGAGGGAGTATCATGGCCAAATTCAGAAGATGGGAAACAAAATGCGAAAGGAAACGTTAAAAACGCACGGAAAGACCCTCCGGTGGGGGGCGGGTGGGGAAAGGTCTCACAAATGAAAATAATTCAAATAGACTTTAAGGACCAAGTATCCAACTTCACGCTGGTTTTAAGTCCACGTAATTGCATCGAAGTCATGAGAGCGCAGAGAAACTGGGCAGATCCTACTCAAATCCGACACAAGTATTTAATGTTATCCTGAAAAGATGCTGAATATTCCCCCTGAAGGGTTTTCTCTATGCCCCACATACATGAGGACAGGCTGGGGGGGTTGGGGGGTTCAGCCTGGAGAAGGGAAGGCTCCGGGGAGACCTCAGAGCCCCTTCCAGTGCCTGGGGGGCTACAAGAAAGCTGGGGGGGACTTTTTCCAAGGGCAGGGAGTGACAGGACAAGGGGGGACGGGTTTAAGAGGGAGATTGAGATGGGACATCAGGAAGAAATTCTTCCCGCAGAGGGTGGGAGCACTGGGACAGGTTGCCCAGAGAAGCTGTGGATGCCCCATCCCTGGGAGTGTCCAAGGCCAGGCTGGATGAGGCTTGGAGCAACCTGGTCTAGTGGAAGGTGTCCCTGCCCATGGCAGGGGGGGGGATCTGCGTGGTCCCTTCAAACCTAAACCATTCTGTGATTATATAACTGGAAACAACAGACCTTCAGGATGATTGCTAACAAGCTATCCTCAGATTCACAGAGCCAGTTTGCACCAACACTTCTGCAGGATATGGAAGACAGCCTAGTTTTTATTGTCGCTGCAAGAGCAATCTGACGGAGCAGATTTACATACAGTTTATTAGCATGACACCACATTCATACACTGCATAAAAATATAATTATGGCATACTTTTATTCTTGTACCTTGTAAAAGAGACGGCAGGAGGATGAGGCATGAAACAGCTCTATTAAAATCACAAATGATACATACAGGAAGAATATAGTCCAATTCCCCACTGTATCTTCAGCACAAAAGTAAGGAACAAAAAGAGCAGGTGGATTGTTTGAAGAGGGAAAAATAAAACCAACAACAGCAAATTCTTCACAAACTTCTTTAAGTCTTTACCACTGATTTGTGTGGATGGTAAAAGAACCTGTGAGTTCAGGAAGAAAACTGCTAGGTTTGTAGAACTCCCAAGGTTCACACTACGTCAAAGGTTACTAACCAAGACATCATTTCCCAGCCCCAAATTTCTGCAGGTGGAATAACAGCCTGGGTAGATGTATGTTACATACCTGACCTAGTCTCATCTGCTCCATACAGCACCCAGGGTGGGCACCTTCAGGTGGCAGAATACCAGGCTAAACAGCTCTCTGGTCTGACTTTCTATCACTGTTCTGAGGTTCTTCTATGTGTCCACCTCCTCCTCCAGTTTCATTGCTACTTGCCTGTCTCTCACACCAAATACATTCTTTAAAAGCATATTTTTATAAAAATGCTATTGTCTTGCAGGCCCAAACTGCTGCAAGATTGAATAATGAACCCAGCTCAAGGGCACTGGGCTCCTCATCCGTCAGGGATATGCTGCAGCCCAGAGGCTACTTACCCTTGGTACCAGTTTGGTGGGAGACGTAGGACAGACACAGACTCAGTTTCCTTCAGAAAGTCACAAAACCCTCATGCATTTGCATCTCTTAATGACCAGGATACAAAAGGGGGAGAAAGATGGCAGTGCACAAGTGAGGCACGTATGAATTTAAGATGCTTTGTCCTTTGAAAATTAAAAAGATGCTTTGATGAATTCTTCTCATACCACGTAACACAAATAGCTTCACAGCCACACAGGAACTTTCCATTCATACAGAAATGATTCAAATCCATGAAAAGCAACCTACCTTCCCCTAAAATCACCACAAATGTCATGCAGACAAAAGAAGAAAACTGCAGCCATATCAACAGACAAACAGTAAACTTTATGACAACTGCAAGCATAAGCTGTTGTTCCATACTAATTCTCATCTCATTACTCTGTTGTGGCTTTCTTTTGGAATCCAACTACCCCATAAGTGGAACCATCATCACAGAGTATAGAAAGCAAGGAAAAAAACACCACTTCCAAGTAACCAGCGAAATAAAAAGTACACCCTAGCCAAGCCACACAACTTTTAAGTACTACACCATTATCTACATCACTGCCAACTTTCTGCACAAACCACGTTCTGAAAGACCAACAAGTTGAAAGGACAGAAAACAAGAGATTCCAAGCTATTACGTCAGCTTACAATTTATAACTGAGATACAGAAATAATCATAGTATCAGAAGAGTGTAAAGGGCGAAGAGAAAGGTCTTGCTAGTAACTTGGACTAAACAGAAGCGGTGCCTTGATTCCATAGCAGACACGCTAGGTCTCTGGCTTAGGAGGGACAGAATTTTTGTTCTTCCTGTATTGCAGAAGACAAGGCAGCTGTTTCAGTAGTAATAAAGCAGAACTGTATACAAGTTAGACATACTACCAGATACAAGGCTAAGTCTAGTCACCAGAACAAAAACCTGTACAACAAGGCCAAGGGCAAGGTC
>NW_010247798.1:0-12672 GCF_000690775.1 Eurypyga helias
CCACAAGGCCTTCTCTGTTCACAAAGTGTGTGAACATTATTTAATTAGAGAAGAGAGCTTTACCTTTCAGGAAAGTTGCAACTGAACACGTTAGTTTGGAAGGCTGAAGAAATTAACTCAAGTTTGCGTTTGTGGGTTTTTTTGTTATTTCACTGAAAATTCAAGTTGCATTTTGAAACAAACTTTCCTTCATTAACTCTGGAAACTTAAGCAGGGGTTGGATTTCAGGCCAAGCGTTTTGAAAACCCCTGCTAACAGCAGCTGTGGAAGAAGGTGAAGCAACAACACTTCAGTGAAAGTGAACACCTCTCTGTGAAAGCCGGTATGTTGAAAAGGTACATATCAGGTCAGGCAACTTGTGCAACAGCTCCTTGCAAGTAAGGATTTGCTTCTAGCACCCTAGTTATGTGATGGGAAATCCTGCAAAGGAGCAGGTGGGAGAAGCAAAGCCACGTGCCAGCCTTGGAACCAGAGCTCGGCGTCATGGTGCTCTCCAGCAATCATGGGGAGTGGGGCGTAGGGTCTGCCCCCCGGCCTTTGCTGGGGTACAGCACCCTTTGATTTGTGGCATGAGTTTTATTCATTTATTTCTTTTTGAGCTCAGGAACATGTACTAATTAGGGGAGAACTGGTGAGCTCTGCTAACGCATTTGAACACGGGTAGCTTTAGGCTTGCATTTGGGTCATTAAAAATGAAGCAAAATTATGTTCTCTTTGCACCAGTTACTGTGAGCAGAGGCCTTGATTTGGCAGCACTTAGCTCCCCAACACCGCTGCACTAATGCCTTCTAACGAAGAAAGAACAGTGTGTCTTAACACAGTAGGGTGGTGTGAAGCTACTGTATGAAAAGGAGAGGCTGAGGCAGGCTAGTTTACGGTGAACTTTTAACAAACCTGGGACTAACCGGCTGAGTTTAAATCCTTGGGAGGCTGGAAGCCAAAACATTTGCTGACCCATGAGGGGAAGCCTGTCCCGCACGGACATCCTCCCGAGGAGGGGGCCATGCTGCAGGGTGAGAAAAGTGGGTCTGGGGACATGCTGGCACAGGCGTTACTTTCTCCTGCTTCTCCCTTGGTTTCTGCATCAGTCCCATTACAAAACAGGTCCCGCAGCCCTAGCGCTTACGAGTGAGAGGGAACCAGCGTAAGGATTTCTCTCCAGGTTTTGCCAGAAGAGGCAAAACTCAGGAGGGTAAAACCCTCCCAGGAAGAACTAGCTCATATCTCCTGAAGATCTTCTTTACCTACTGGTGTGTTCAAGCAGCCCGGGTGACCGTGACATTCAAGCAATTCATTGCTCTGTGGGATCTCTCTGCTGGCTACACGCAGATTTTGGTTGAGATGGAGGCCATCGATTTTTAAACATAAATCATAGGCTGTAAAGAAAGGCTACATCCCACAGCTGGTCTAAATGACAAATACAACAGCTACGTATGTCAAAGCTGCCAGAGATGGCCTGTAAAGGTCATTTGGTTTATCTCCGTGTGTGGCAGAGGTTGTACAGGCTTGTTGGCTGTCATTCCTAGAACAGCTGGAACTGGGGAAATGTTTGATTGAGAGTTTTCCCCCAGAAGTATCTCACTGCATTTTCTTCTCTTGGTGAAAATGAGGAAAATTGGAGACTCCACAGAAGCATGCCTTTTTCATTTAAAAAGCTGGAGGAGGAAAAGCCATATAGATTTAGAGGGGAGGTTGGCTTGTTTTCTAGAGAAAAAAAAAAAAGTCACCCTTGCCTACTTCAATCCTCAGTGACAGAAATCCACATTGCAACCCTAACACTGCAGTGACCTGCAGAGATTTATTGTGCTGGGAAAACCCTGGTCCATGATCTTGCTGTAGGGATGCAGTCACATTGGTTGATGTTCAGTTGCGAGGGAGGTGGAGGTTTGCTTGCGTACTGTGATAGTGGAAATGGCTCTTGAGCTGCAGAACAGAATTATCTTCAATTTCTTCTGTCACTCTGTGCCCTGCAGCAGCGCTCTCCAAAGGTGGTTGCAATGCAGGCATAAATAAAATTCAGCACGCACTGGGACTGCACATACCTGGAGCCATAACGGAAACCTTAATGAGTTAAATCAGAGCTTTTATTATCTAATTTCTCATTGTCAACCAGTTTCTCGCATCTCTGTAGATAATTGATGTGGTGGAGAACAGTTCTTGCCTTCTAGGAGCTGGCTGCCTTTTGAAATGCTCCCATCAGAGATGTGTTTTTCAGGCTTGCACTTCTTCCTTCTCATTATCTTGTCAGTGGGAGCGTTCTTTGCACTGACTCTGCTGAGTGGAGGAAGGAGAATGTATTGGCAGGGAACACGAGGCCGTTTTTGTCTTTGCCCTGTGGACGGGGCACTGAAGCTTCCCTCAGGAGCATAATTCCCCTTTCTGCCACACGAGTTGCAAGGGTGGCTGCAGCCTGGTAGAAGGAAGCCACCTCAGCCATGGCTGTGGCTGAAAATGCCTTGAAGCAGGAGGGTTAATCATCTGGCCACAGCTCCTGTTGGTGGGCTCCACAGCTGCTTTTTCGGCAAAGGAGCTCTTTTTCAGATCTCAAAGCTATCTGCAAAGCTGCAGACAAAACCAGCACATTTTCAATTCTAGGGAAGTATGAAGGACTGCAGATAAACCTGAAGAGTTTTCCCCAGTAGCTAAATCCCCGGATTATAGCTGTTAAAATTGTTGAGTGAAGATCCAACAGATGTTTGCAACACGCAGTTTTTTACTGAGGATGCTGCATACTGACCTGCAAGAGTCCCAGCATATGCCTCTCACCTGTCTGCTAGGGAGTGTGATCAAATGGGTTACAATTGCATGAGTCTGCATGGAAATATTGCTGCTCTTGGTCTGGGGTTTGGTCCTTTTCCTTTCCAACGTTGTGGCTGGGCACATCTAGCAGATGCACCTTCCTTTTCAGATCTGTCCTTCCACATTTCCTCTGCGGTGTGTGTGTGAGCACCATGTGTTTGGCTGTGGCACGCAGGCAGGGAGCAGTGCAGACCGGTGGCCCATGGTAGCAGGGTTTCTGAGGCATGCAGAGTGAAGGTTGACAGCAAAGTGGCTCTGGAGCACATGAGGATGCTGGGAAGGATCAGCAGGCATCAAGGTCTCTCCTCACTACACCTAGTCCTCTTCTGGGCTTGGAAACCCCTTCTTGCCACAGAGACTTCTTGTCGGGCTCCCTGCAGAGAGAACTGATGACCAGTGGGCTTCGTCCTCAGGTGTCAGAAATGAGCTGTTTTACTGGGATCTAGATCGGGATGCCTCTGTGCCCTTTGGACACGTGCATGTCGTGGTTTAACCATCAGTGTGCACCAGGCTGCACCTGGATGTTCAGTGGTGTGTGTGCGCACAGCCGGGTGCTGCCTGCGGGATGAGATTCTGCTGCAAATGCGCTGGCGCTGGTTAGATGAGCCAAATACACAGTGATGCAGCCCACGTAATCACGGCCAGCTAAAGCTACTGGGTTTTGTATTTCAAATTGCAGTTCTCAAGCCTGTCCCTTCTTCTTTGCCATCACTGCAAGGAGGTTTGTTGTGTCTGATGGTTGTTCCCACTCCCTGAACTCACCATTTGCTGTGATGGAACTATCTGGTGTTGCTGCTGCTTTGGCACTGACTGAGACCAAAGTTTGGTCGGTCGGTGGTTTTGTGACCGGGCGCTGTGGAGGTACAGCATGAGTTACAGACAGAGAAACAGAAGAGGGTTTGTATTTAAATAGAAATGGTTCTCATGGTTTTGTCATCACATATGGCAGGGACATATGCAGAAATGAATTCGCTGCTGTTTGCCTAGTAACAATAAGCAGGTTGAGACAGTATGTTAGATCTCACAAAAGGAAACACGACTTTTCTTTTATAATCTCTATTTTGTTTAATTCGGATGTTCACTGCTGTTTTCTTGAAACTGAGTTGCAAGTAATGAATTGGGGATGGGCGGCAAGGCATTCAACTGCCGTGACAAAGAAATGGGCTACCTCAAAGGCACGTGGGTTCATCTGCCTGTCAGGCTGCTTTATGAGGTGTGCTGTGCAGACGCTGATCTCTTGATGATGAACCAGTACTGTGAGCTCCGGCTCAAGGCTTATACGTGTTGGTGAACTCACTTGACTGGTTTGCGATTAATGGTACGGGTGAGCTGTTAAAAGCCTACATGGAGCAGACTGAGAGAAAAATGAGACCATCTCTGGGGTGGAGTCCATGTGCACAGCAGTGTCTTGGAGAGAGAAAACACTTAATATCAGAGGGTCAAAGCTGTTGATTCTTCAGGGGCTATGAACCAGTTCTTCCCCCCTGCAAGGAAAACCTCCAGTGCTGGTTTTCAAGCCTGTGTGCCCGTGAGCATACGTCCCTACTCTGTGTCTCACCCAAGAGACAACGTCCCTGCCCTCCCAGCCAAACTGCAAAGCCAGAAATCGTGACTCTTCCAGCATTACAGCAAACCTGAAAGCTGGGAGGTAGACAGCAGTTTGCACACTGAAGGGGAAGGGAGGACAGGGTTGATAACTGGTGTAAGGTTAGAAAATGCTCAGCTAAAAGCAGAGGAAGCTAAGAAAACACGACTGCCCCACCCAAGCTCCAGTTTGTTACCCCCCAGGTGTGAAGAAGGAGGTTGTGCCAGGCCAGGTGCCCACACTGGGGACACGGCACCCCTGTGCTGTGGCTCCCAGCCAGGGGGGACAGGCAGCTGTGGGACACATGAAGCATCTCTCTGAGGGAAGCTCTGCAGCTCATTTCCTGCTGCTGTGGAAGCACACGTTGGGGATGCTTAACAAAAATTGTGACATTTTACTGGAAAATGCAGCCTTTTGCTATCAAAAAAGCTTTCTCGCAAATGGCAAATCATAGTCACTGCTGGTGTCTGAAGCAAGGCATTTCAGTGCCTTGTGATTTTTTAGGTCCATTTTCATGCAGGAGTTGGGTTTGCTCGCATTTCTCTCAGCTGGAATACCAGAAAACACCATTCCCCTGGTCACCAGCGAGCATCTTGTAAAATGCCCTGCCTCTGCGTGGCGGTGCTTTGCGTCAGAGTGCAGTGGGTCACCCGGCGACTCTGCAACAGTTAACAGCGCTCTCTAAGTACAAACTGCTGTCGCAGGCGTGTGAGGCCAGGGGATGTCTGCGCATTTCCAGCGTGTTGTACACACGGCAGCGAGCGTGGCATGCTGAGACATCCCTGGGAGAGCAGAGCTCTTAATGCGACAGCGTGACAATCATACTTCAAAGCTGATTGATGATACCGGCTTCTTAATTGTACAGAGGTTAATGAATCTCATTGGTGCTGCACGTAACAAGGTTTGCTAGGGACTTAGCATCTTTTTCTCCCCCGGGTAGTTCTTTGACCATATATAGCCAAGGTATCAACTTACAGGCCCGGGGATTTCAGCGTTCTGTTTAGATTTTAGATGAAAGGCTGCAGTTGGAAGTGATTGTTATAAATATTTCCTGCTATCTGGTAGCAGGCTGACTTCAGTCCCTTCTAAGGAGTTCACCATCGTTATCCTTTGTAACAGCTGCAGTGCAAGCTCTGCTCCTGGCGAAGGCCAGTGAAGGGGTAGTGCTGTCCCCATGGGATGGAGCTGCACCACGTGTTGGAGGGCTCGCTGGGCGAAGCCCGGGGTGAGGGCAGAGCTCCACTGCAAAGCCCACTGCGATGCTTCCAGCCAATGGACCCCATAACGCACCCCTGTGCTTGCGCTGTGGGACCTCTGCTAGGGCAATGCAAACATACGGTGTGAACGCTCTGGCAACGCTTACAAGGCAAAGAAAGCGTGTGCAAAGGCCGTGGGGGATGTCTTCAGACCCCCTGCAACCGCAAAAAGAGGGGAAGCTGTTGTTCCTTTTGCAGACTTGAACCTGCCTGGCTGCTTTCCCCTTCTTGACATGGTGCTGCTTATCCAGTCAGTCATCTTATCCAATACAGGGCAGGTGGTGTGGCCAGGGCTGAGCCCATTTGCAAGAGTTGGGGCTTGAATTGCAGATGAAACTCCTTTGCCTGGTCCTGAGGCTTGCAAAGAAGTGTTCAGTACAAAGGGCCACATGCATCCTCCTTTGGTTTCTCTTGGTGGGGCAGCACAGGGGATGGGAGGTGAGGCTGGGTGCATTGGAGGAATCAATGGATTCACCTGGGCTCTGCTCGCTGCTGGCCACCAGCAAAGAGCTCCGTGTATCTGGGAAAGAAGGGGAGGTAAACGCCATCCAGCACACCATCTGGCTGTCCCTATTGCGTGGGCTAACATCTCCCCATGAGGGCAGCCAGTTGAGGACACAGGCTAGACATTCCTGGAGGAAACTTTCTGCACTTTCCATTTAGGGAAAAGCAATGAATGCAGTGATCATCTGGGGCTATTGTTGCTCACCTAGAGAAGCCGGCAGTGTGCGCTGGCAGCCCAGAAAGCCAACCGTATCCTGGGCTGTATCAGGAGAAGTGTGGCCAGCAGGTCGAGGGAGGGGATTCTGCCCCTCTGCTCTGCTCTCGTCGGACCCCACCTGGAGTGCTGCATCCAGCTCGGGAGCCCCCAACATCAGAAGGATATAGACCAGTTGGAGTGAGTCCAGAGGAGGCCACGAAGATGCTCAGAGGGCTGGAGCCCCTCTGCCATGGGGACAGGCTGGGAGAGTTGGGCTTGTTCAGCCTGGAGAAGAGAAGGCTCTGGGGAGACCTTATAGCACCTTCCAGTACCTGACGGGGCTACAAGGAAGCTGGGAGGGACTTTTTACAAGGGCCTGTCATGACAGGACAAGGGGTAATGGGTTTAAATTGAAAGTGGGGAGGTTTAGATTGGATATCAGGAATAAATTCTTCCTGGAGAGGGTGGTGAGGCACTGGCACAGGTTGCCCAGAGAAGCTGTGGATGCCCCATCCCTGGAAGTGTTCAAGGCCAGGCTGGATGAGGCTTTGAGCAACCTGGTCTAGTGGAAGGTGTCCCTGCCCATGGCAGGGGGGGTTGGAACTGGATGGTCTTTAATGTCCCTTCCAACCCAAATGATTCTATGATTCTGTAAGGCCTGGGACTGGGGTCTGGGTAGCTGCCTTCAGTCCCATAGTTGACTGACCAGGTTTTTCCTCCAAAAGCTCAGAGCAACAGGGAGGATAAGGACTGTCATGCTGCCCAGGACTCTTTCTTTCTCATTTTCCCCTTTCTTTCTCTCTCTACCTTTTAAAATCTCACATATCAAAAACCCCACATCAAACCAGTCAGAGCGGCTGCTCCATGCAGAAGGGCTAAAAAAAATAATGCAGCAACATCAGTTACAAATCCTGACTCTCAGGGCCTCTGGAAATTTGTGCCACAGAAATGCTGCACTCTTGTGCAATTTAGTGCTTCTGAAGAAGAATAAATCTGCTTTCAAAAAAATCCATCTGCATATTGCATGGGTTTATAGTTAGCTGCAAGCCTTTCCAGTGAGAACTTTTAGAATTTATTTTAAATTAAAGTGACTAGCGTGACATACCAGCACTTAGCCTTTTAACAAAAATATTTTAGTCGTATAAATACAGTTGCTATTATTAAACTCTAGGGAAAGCCAACAAGCTGCTCCAAATAACATCCCTCTGGTTTGCCTGTTGGAGCTCTTCTGCTGATACCTAGAACTGAGGCATTTGAATGCCTTGTTGGAGGCCAGGAGTTCATTTTATTTTCTGCTTCCCTGATGGCTGTTGAAGCTTGTTTAAAACTTTGTTTCCACTTTCTTTTTTTTTTTTCTCTCCCCCTTTCCATTCTGTTATTTCTCAAACATTTTTTCCTTCCTTTTTAATCTTTTTCCTCCCTCTCTCATCACCCAAGGAAGTCCAGTTCCCAGTGGTACTTTCTGGCCTTCTCTCTAAAGGCAGCCAAAAACCTGTCTGATAAATCAGTTTCTGGCGTTTTAGGGATGGCACAGGTTGCCCTCTGCGTTAGCAGAGAGTAGGGGTGTATCTGTGCATGAAAAAATGCCTGTAGAAGATTTTAGGAAATCTCGGTCCGTTTGTCCTGTTTGTATTTACACCTTTCAGAAATGCCAAGCGGGAGCGAATTGTGATGCTCCAGAGTAAATAACACCAAAGACAGCGCTGGCAGAGCTGGGGCAGGTTTTAGCCTGTGATCAGTCCCCTTCTGGGGGACCTTCCTTCCAAAGAGCTGTCTAGAGATTAAAATACAGGCAGCCAATTACTGGGATCAAGCCCATCTCTTCCACATTGGTCTTCACCCAGTTCGTTTCCAAACAAGAGCTGAACAGCTGTTCCTCATGCAGCCTTTAAGACTGCGTGGCTTCTAGGAGAGGGAGAAGGCAATAAATCACTTCAGCCTAAGGTACGGGCCCATCAGTCACTTAATTAACACAGGGCTTTCTCCTTATTTGTAACCTCCTTTCAAAGCAAATGAGTATGACTTGTAATGAAAGGAAACATATGCAATATGTTAAACGTAGATGTCTCAGGGCAGTGAGGAAAACCTTTGCCCTGCTCTGTGTGTGGCTGGAGCCGGCGTCCAGCATCTCCCGTTTGCCTGAGACTCTGTGAATGGAAACCGCGTGCGTGCGGGCTGCTGCCCCGACAGTGTCCCTCTCGTCTCCTGTCCTCCAGCCCAGGCATCATGCAGGGTAGACCAGACTGCTCCTGCTTGTGTTCCCATGCTAGTCCAGTCGTGGCCCTTTGGGATTTATCCAGCCCAGCCTGCCTCTCCTTGCTAATCCTTATGTCATCATCCTGCCTGTGCTGGGAACCCCCCTGCTTGCCAGATCTCTTGGTGCTTGCAGGATCCTTATATGTGGTGTATTACGGGCTGCCCTCGGGCAATTTAATCACAAGGCAGGTTCCTGGGAGCATGGAGGTCACGGGGCTTACCTCAGCTTTTTCTGTGCTTCACCTCTGCTGCAGCCTCACAGCCATGCCACGTGCTCTTATCCCCCCCTCCTCAACCTGTGCTGCACTCTCCCTTCTGTGCACCAGCTCTGCGCTCGCTGTGTCCCAGAACCCACAGCAGCTTATCACTTCACGTGATGGAGCAGTATTACCACGTCCAGGGACCAAAAGCAGGGCCCTGCCAGAACGAATAGGGCAGTTCTGCACGTAAACCACTAAAAAAGCAAACATTCAAGCAAGTATGGGGGAAAAAAATCATTTAATCCCTGTGACAATCACTTTATTGGGGTTTTTTTGTTGTTGTTTTAGCCCTGTAGGTTTTCTGATGGTTCAAGAGATTAAAAAAATCTTTCTGCTATATCTGTAGTTTTTAATAATCACCCAAGTAATTGCATTGGTTGTAAACTGTGGGGTAATAAGCATGTGTACAGCTGTGATGCAAAAAGCAGAGCTAATCTAGCTGAGGGTGCCAAGCAATATGCAGTGCAGAAGTAATGATTATTAATCGTATATGTTGACTTAGGCTGATAATGCCCCAGAGCTTTCATTCTCCGTATCTCACCAGCGGTAAACGGACGCCTGGTGCGGAAGGCAAATACCTTGTAACTAGGAAACTGCCTAGACATCCAGGAGGTAGCATGTCCTTAGAGACAGCCCTTCACAGGGTGAAGGCTTTGGGGTGTAGCCTGAGCAAAGAGAAACCAAAATACCAGGGCAGGGGATGGTGTCCTGCGTCTTAAATTCTCTTTGCACAAAGAAATGTGGAACTGTGTTTGGATGTGATAAATGTAGACACTATGCACTGCATAGGCAGGAGTGATGCAGGTTGTGTATGGGGAGGGCTCTTGTACAAGTTAATTATTCCCAGAACTAGAAATAATTAGTGCTGAGCCCTATTTTTGGAAACAAATGCAAGATGAGCTAGAGAAATATTAAATGGGAAAAAATATTACATAGTCTGAAGGGTAGAGCTGGTTGAAGAGGGGTAAAAAATTTAATTGAAAAAATACAAAACTTCACAGTGTTGAAATAGGAAAAGGCTAGATTAATCCATGAAAAATCCCTAAACCAACCCAAAACCTAGAATCCTCACCTTTTTTTTTTTCCATCTTTCAGGAAGGACAATAGGTGACTGTCAAGTCACTGGGAGGGTTGGGGAAGAAATTCTTTCTTTCTTTCTTAAACATCTCTGCTTTTCTACTCTCCATCTTTTACAGAATTCCTTGGGTTTGTGGGAAGAATTCTCTGATATGGCAAATGAAAAGTAAACTCATGGCTGTGGTAACTTTGTAACATTTCAGAATTTCATCAGCTTTAGAAAGTCTTTTTAGGGAAAAGAAGTGAGGGAACAATTTTTCCCCTCCATGCCTGCAGGGGTACTGGTTATGCTGGAGAGAGCAGCCTTGTCTTCCTCACTTGGACTTGAGAGAAATGCCCTTGCTGAGGTGTTTCCAGGATGGGAAATCATCAAGGAATCACATTAGCACTCTGAGAACTCAGAGCACATGGATGTGCTGACAGAGTGAGATGCAAGTGACAAATGTGACCATCACCTCCCTGACTCATCCAGGGTATCTGTGTGTGTCTCCCACCACTGGAGAAACATTTTTCTTTGCAAGACTGGATGGAACAGAGACCTTGGAAGCTGGAATCTCCCAAACCTTGTCTGCATGAGACGAAGAACACAACTGCAGGTCCATCACAAGCACCCAGAGGCCTAAATGTCCCTGTTGGATATTTAACAGGAACCTGTGCTTGGGAGCGCAGCACTAGGTAGCTAGAACTGTGGTTGTAATGGTGGGAGGAAGTGATTGTTTTGTTACCTAGGTTTGTGAACAAGCCTCTTGGATCACAACACATGTGCCCATAGATGAGGGAAATTAAGGATCATTTGGGGAGCTAGTGAACAAGCGCACTCTTTTGAGAAACTTTCACATTTGAGGATAGGTGATTAGTCAAGCATCCATGGACTTCTGTCATGAGAGACCTTAGGAAGAGGTATCATTTGTTTTCTCAAGTTGAAAACAACTAAAATTGCTTTTGTTGCCGAGTAAGAGGTTTGGATCTCATTTTCCCACTGCTTATTGTACTTTGCAGACTAAAAAAGACATGAGAAATAGAAGTGACTGATTTTTCCATTCCTTAAGCTGACTCCACGTGGGTTGATTGCTCAGGGGATTTCAAGGCAGACTGAAACACAGACAAATGCTGGCTTCATGTACGTTCTTAAATATTGCTGTGTTTTGAATTTTATTAGAAACTTGGCAGACTTTTGCTTGAGCTCTAACTTCCTTTTCTGCCTTCAGTTTATCAGCTGCCATAATTTTAGATGCACAAGCGGAGTGTGCAACCATACAGCCCTGTACGCATGAGCAAGGGGAGCACTCTAAGAACATGTCTGGTTGAAGTACTTGTATTAGTAGCTGGCAGACAGGGAAAATTAGACTCAAATTGGTACATTTCACAAGTGAGGAAAACCATTCTCCTGCATGCCTTGTGCTGTCAACACTGCTGTGCTGGGACAGGAAGGCTAACTGCCCAGGAAAAGGCCAAGATCTTCTCTCAGTCATATTCTGGGGAGTTCTGCCCAAAGACACCTTGGGTATATATGTACCCAAGGGCATATATATTCAACAGAGGGGTTATGATAAACCCGTACATCTGTCACAAAGTAAATACAGCCTCGTGATCTTTCTGAGCTGTCTGCAGCTCTAAATCCTACCGATGAGGCAGCCATAATTCCTTGTGTGAGGCACTGAAGACAGATGCGCAAATCCTAGTTTAGCTTGAGAAGTAGGTGTTTTTCCATTGCTCCAAAGAAGCCTTTGACTTGTGAAATCAGTGCCTTTTGTTGTGTTTTGCTGCAGCATGTCCTGTTCAGGGTGCAAAATGCAGGATGGCAGATGCTGCTGGCTCTGGGAATGAACACCTTTGAATTGGCTGATTAGGTGTCACAAACCCTTGGAGATGTGGAAGACATGAGCAAGTTGGGGAGAAGAGGTGGGTGCAAAACTCTTGTGGAAGGACATCAATTACTTCGGTGCAGCACCAGCCCTTGACACTTTGGTGACCTAAAGGCAGGAGACGAAAAAAAAGTTGATTGATAACTGATGGAGCTATTAATGTGGCAGGATGGTTTCTCGAGTATGGTCCAGACCACAGCATGTTTGGGAGTGATTGGCAGTTTGCCACTTGCAAGGGAGATATTCGTGGTCTCCATCAGTGCAAGAGGGAGAAACTCTCTGTTTGCTTTTTGCTTCCCACACAAACCGATTCCATGCCAGCTGGTGTGCAGTCTCTCCACTGGTGAGTGAGAGTTGCACTTCTCTGAAACAACTTTATTTTCTTTGAGGAAGATATCTTCAACCATCATAAATTTTGGTGCTGCAAAGTGTCCTAGCCTTGAATTTCCTCCAGCACAGAGCAAGCCCTGGTGCCTGCTGAGGATGACTCAAGGGAATGATGAAGAACAGGGTGACTGTAACTGGTAGGAGATGTTGTACTGGGCATCCCATATCCTATTCTGAAGAGGTCCTGCAGGCTAGATGGAGTACTTGTTATGGGCTGTGGCAAAGGCTCATTTCTTCTGCAGTACCAAAATGGGGGTCTGAAGTGGAGCAAAAATCTGTGCTACATCAACCCGCAGCTCACAAGGGCTGTAAGGTCTCAAGCCATCTGCCTGCAGTATCTGCCTTGGGACTCGTTTATGTCCATGAGAACAGGCAGTTCTGCTGACCCCAGGTCCACGCTGGCACCAACCTCTTGGTCCTGGTGAAGCCTTACAGGAGGATGGTGTGGGTTCAGCCGTTTCTGTGTTGGACGGAGGGTCTTCATGGA
>NW_010247798.1:12703-29176 GCF_000690775.1 Eurypyga helias
TTCTCCTGGCCCCTGATTTCTCCATAGCCCCGGCAGCCCCCTGTGCCATACCTGAATCAGCAGGCCAGAGGGGCCTACCTGTATCCTCCTGTCCCCTGTTCCTGATGGTAAGACGTCTGGAGAGAGGAGAGATGTTTTCTTGGCCTGGGCATGCCAGTGTAAGGAGAGATTACCTCAAGGGTGAGGACACGGTTTGTTTCAGGGCCCTGCAGCACAGGCTTGTCTTGGGAAAAGCGAGGGCTTTGCGTGGCATGGCTGCCACACCTCTCCAGAGTGGTGGTTTCATCACTCCGTAGAGGAGGCACCAGGGAAATTAGCCAGGCTTCCAGTAAGTCTGTCAAAATGTCCATGTTGCCCAGTCTCAAGGCAGGTGGACCAAAACTGGAGACAAAGTGGGGAAAAGCAATCTGTACCTAGAGCAGATTTAATAAGTGAAACTGAAAATAAGTCACCGTGGATGTTGTGGCTCACGCCAGCTCTCATTCATGCTCATTCCCTTGCTTTGCTTTCCTCTCCCCCTGCTAATTGCTCTGCCACAAACCATTATTATCCTGGTTTATTACCCAGCCAGTGGAAGCTGGGTTAGTCTCAGAACCTGCCTTGGAGAAGAGTTACACTGGAACGAACCGGTCAATGTCTTTGCCTGAGAATATAAATTAGGAAATGAAGAGGGCCTCAATGTGTTTGATGTTTGATGGTGCGGGATTAGGTGTACCTAACTGACCAAGCAGCAGAGCCCGCGGCGCTCCAGTGTACTCACGTGCTCCTGCCTCCCTGTGACCGCCTCGAAGCTGAAAGCCCGCTGTCATGGTGCCAAAAGGCACCCCCCCACAGAAAGGGGGTCTCTGTGGCCTGCCCCTCCCTCCCTTCATTCCTGAGAAATTAAAGCAAGTTCTGGGAAATCAGCTGGGCTGTGGAGACCTTTGAGAGATGTGGCTCAGAACAGAAACACTCTTCCCTCGCCACAGCCTTCTTGGAAGCCATCAGTCAGAAAGGGTTTGTTCCCCTCACCTTGCTGACAAGCCACCAGCTGCAGAGCGGGAAGAAGCAGGGTTTTCACACTTCTCCAGACAGTTTTGGCATTCTCAGGTGAACTGTTTGAGCCTTGTTCTTTGCCATCAGAGATGCGGGTATTCGTTTTGAAGCAGATGGATGAAGGCAGCGAAGTGCAGGTGTCTCATGGTCATGATTTTGGGGGGAAGACCAGACTCTGCTGTTATTTTGCCATGCTTTGGGAAGCCAGGCAGCTCCTTAGGTACAGCTCAGTGTGCTCCTGGTCTCGCACCCGGCCATCCTTGCTGACGCAACCATGCTTGGAAATGTCAGCTGCAGCACAAGCTCTGCCCAGTTCTCTCCCATAGCCCACGCTCCAGCAGGACCAGGCAGCCAGCAGCTGCAGGGGCTCCTAACTGCAACCACCTGGGAGCAATGGCAGCCCAGGGTCTAAAAACCCCCCAGCATTAACTATTTGATTGCTATGGAGTTTTTTACGTTGTTTTTTGTTGTTTGGTTTTGGGGTTTTGGTTGGTTGGTTTTTTCCAGACGTTCCCAGGCACTTCTGTCCTCCTTCATTACAAACCCTTCTCCTCTAGCGACTAGGTGATTCCCAGGTGCAGTTCTATGGCTCTTTGTGGCATGGGGAAAAACAACCCTTTAAGGCTTAAAATCAGCTCTGGGTAATGCTGAACCATCTAGACCAGGGGGTGCTAGAACGGTGGGGCAGCTCTGATATGTCATGGTATAGAGAGCTCCACTTTGGGGCTGGTGGGGAAATCCGGAGCCAAAAGCCTGCCTGCTGCTGCCAAGCATGAGACAGATGAGCTTTGGGGAGTGGTTCGCCTTTGGGTGAGCTGGGACCCACCGTCCCCATGCCTGAGGCATATCAGAGATCCCAAAGCCCAGCTGGAGGCTTCCGGAGGTGGTGGCAGCGATGCCACTGCACACGGGGAAGCAGAGGGCAGCTGGGGAAACTCTCCCTCGGTGCAGCGGACTGAAATGCAAGGCAGTGATCTGAAGCATTTTGAAGATGCTATCTCCTGATGTCTTTCCATTTGATGTGAGCCCAATATCGCCTGGCAAGAGCCCAGAAGTGCGTTGTCACTTGATAACAACTAGCAGGAATCACCTCACAGGGAGCACAGGGATGACTGCTCCCCCAGCCCGAGGCTCTGAGGCTCAGCACCTCGGCTTGCTGGCAGAGCCCACGCCTGGGAATGGGAGCTGCTTGCCTGCCTGTCATGCGTGGGCCCCCACGCAGCATAGCCTGGGCTTCACTGGAGAGTGAGCCACACATATCCTGAACCCAACACCCTCCAGGAAAAAAAAACATCGACACACCTGTAGGTTTATGCTGCAAATGCAATTAATTGATTGCATTTGCTTTGACGAGCAACACTTGGGGATGGTTACGCTCCAAATGCTTGTTGTTTCTGTGTGATTCTGAAACCACAGGTGCCTCTCCAGTAGTGGTTCATCCTCCCCCACAGCTGTCTCTTAGCCAGGCACTAGGCTCAGATTGCAGGAATCTGCTTTCCCCTAGGCAGGACCTCGCAATACACTGTCTCTGTGCAAGCAGAGGAGTAGGGTTATGGGGTCTGAAGTCTCAGAGGCCTTTCAGTCCCGAGTGAACGCACACAGCTCCCGGTCGGTCTGACTGTATGAGTGCGTTTTGGCCGCATCAGCCTCGCTGTGCATTTGCAGACGAACCTGCAAGGTTGCACGTGCCCAGGATGCAGTGTGTCCTGCCCATGCGTGCTGCATGTGCAGCAGAAGTTTCCTTGTTGCAAACAGAGAAAACACTTCAAAGATGCTGACCCAAATCCCTCCGGAGAATAAGGCAAGTTTTTTGTTGGTTTGTCTGTGTCTCTGCATGATTCACCCAATGCAAAGTGGAGAGTAGGTTACTCGGGGACCCTTCATGAGAAGCCAGAGTGGAGGTAGCCTGGGGAAAAATGATGGGAGGTTAGGGAAGCCGAAGCAGTAGGATCCCCCTGGGCAAACAGCTAGGGAGGTTCCGTTGAGGAAGCAGAACTGATGTCTTGGGGGTGGTGGCTGGATGGGGTCAGAGGACCCTGTGCTTGTAGCTTCTGCACCTGACAGTACGCAGGTTCACCATGGATGCCCTTGCGGGTATTTGGTTCCCTGAATTTCAACAGTATTGCACAGGGCAGAAATCAGTACGGCTTTATAAGGCGTAAATCAGTGCCTCCGGCCAAATCTGATTTTGAATTTGGGAACGGCTATCAGCTACCACAGCCCGCTTGAACTTTTCACAGTTGTGTGTCCATTTAGGGCATTGCACATCTGTGCATATCAAGTACTCCCCCGTTATAGGGATCAGGCATGCAGAATCACTCATCTCTTTCAGGAGTAAGTGAAAAATTTGCCTTGTGTTGCCTGGTTTTAGCAACTATTCTCACCCTTTTAGCTGAAGCCCCTGAGATGCGAGGAGCAGGGCTGGGTCCTTGCACACTGCAGATGGGCTGCTGCATAAGGACAGAAATGAAATTATGCATCTCGTGTGTAATCCAGAGGCTCAGCTGAGTTACTCATCAAGCCCTTTACAAACCACTTTGCAGACTGCTGCTGCTGCTTATTACTTATGATCTCTTACGTTGTCGGGTGAGTTACAGTGTTTTGCCTGCTGTTTCTTCCATCACTTTGCACTCTGGGCTGTTTTAGTTTATCAGGCAGCTTCTGCTGGCCCAGTGCATCACGGCCCTGCCGATGAGCAGTTTGGAGATGCATTGTGCAAACCACTGGGTATCTGGAAGCTAAAGGGTGTAGGCTTCCATCTTATATATATGATTTTCAGCATGATGGAATTTGGATAAAGAATTTTCCCCAGCTATCTGTCTGTGTTTTGGGGCTAAGCACACATGCATTAGTCATGAAGAGGCATAGTCTCTCTCTGATCTGCAGGTGTTTGGGTGCAATAGGATTTTACATGTATTTTCTGGACCTGTGATTTTAATTTTCTCATTGACAAATACAAGTTTGTGCAGGAATGAAAAGCACTGAAGTGCTGGAGAAGAGTCTGATTTAAGCTACATAGGAGAAGCATTGATAGGAAAGCATCAAAAATTAGCTCATGATGGTGTAGTGAGGATAAGGGTATTATCTGAAAGTCTCTTACACTGTGTGCCGGCTGTTTTTTCTCTTTAGAAATTGCCAGAAACTGCTCTGTGCAAGGGGGAAATATCACAGCTGCTTTCTTTAAAAAGTCATGCCACCTAAACAGCTCCTGTGTCTGGGAGGCGGGCAGTGGGGTACTCTGAATGCATCAACATGTAACCCCCTCGAAGCCTTCGCAGGCATTTGTCACAGCCGTCTCGGTGGCACACCGGGAGAGAAGTGTTGCTGGTGGCATAATCCAGGAACCCACTCTTTAATTTGGAAGATGATTCCTGCTATCAGGACTCTAAAGGGTATGGCAGGGGCAGCCTGCCTGCCCGTCCCTGAGCCACAGTGTGGTTTTGGACATGACAGGGCTGGGTTTGGGGCCACCAAGTTCAGGCAGCGCCCTGTTATGATTTAGGTCTCTTCAAAGAACCACTGTCAAGGGTGTTAGCAAAAGTGGTTTAATATGATATTCTAAAATGGTGACTTAAAGTTCAATTGCAAGGTTCACTCTATTAATTACGGCATGGAAAAACAAAGGAAAATTAAGGTACACCGGAGTTAGAATAATTTGGAGAGACCAGAGACGAAAAGGGTAAGGAAGACCCTCCTGCTGAGTCATGAGATTCAGGATAAGCCCTCTTGCTTTCTAAACTTCTTAGAGAGGAGTCTAGGTGCAGTTGGTTCCAGACTTTTAGTTCCAGACTTGGCCAATGGTTTATGTCTGAAGGCAAATCAATGCAAAGTTTATGTAATATTTCATTAGCATCAATTTAGCATGCAGTCAAAGTTACCAGGGCAAAATCAAAGTTACCATACTACAGGGTTACACATGATTATCAGTCCCTTACCAAAGATCTGCCATTGGTAAAAGATTTTTCTGCCTTGAGGAGCAAACTTGAGAGGCCTCTCAGCTCAAGGGAAGATCACCACTGTGTAGCCACACTGCTGAGCATGGAGAGGTCCAACAAGGCCCAATTAGGCTTTCATATTTATGGGATAAAGTGGTTGTCTCTCAGTCAAATTACATGCAATGGGAAGGGTATGCGTAAGACTCCTTGTACCCACAACTTTCTTTGTTCCTTGATAAATGAAAGGTACTCGCTATTCATGTGTTAATGGTGTAATTGGTGTTCCAAGCTCATATTCCTTGATGCTCCATACTGGAGGAGTTCACGGCCTGGCTACAGCCCAGGTCTTCACCTCCTCCCGACCACCACCAGTCTGGTCAAGGGTGCAAGCACACCCATCACACACCCTCAGGAGAAGGTGCTGCAGGGGGAAGGAGCCATCCTGTGCTCCCAGCAGCAGCGTGAGGACAGCAGGCAGTGATGTTAGAGGACCCTGAGTTTTACTGTAGGCTGCTACAAATTTAGTCAGTCTGAACTATTAACCAGTTAAGAGAAATATGCTTCTTTCAAAGAAGCATTGCCTGGGGTTTGGTCTAAGGCTTTTGCAGGTACCTTTAGCTTTAATGTCTCTTGTATTTAATTGGCAACCTGGTGCTATTGTGCAACCGCTTGAAATGAGAGGCACTTCCAAAGAGATCTGGAGCTTTTCCCACTGTCTCCAGCAAGAATCTTTCCCTGCAGGCTCACAGTCCCATCCCCCTGCGCTCATGTCCAGGGCTCCAGAGGAACTCCTCCTGCACTCGTGGCCTGAATTACTGAGCATCCAGGTCTAGCATCGCTCTTCCCTTTTCTTTGTCAACGTACAGCATCGTCCTGTTTCGAAACAGTTTGTTTTTCTCCATGCTGCCTTCACCTTGTCAGAAATCAGAAAATCTCAAGGGCTAGACAAGCCCCCATGGTGTAGCTCAGGAGGGAAGGTGCGGAGGATAACTTCACCATGGTTGGCAGGAAGAGCCTGGGAGAAGAGACCCCAGCCTCCACTGCACTGCCATGACCTACATACACCCGTGCTGCCGGTGGATGTATTCCCAGACTTTGAAAGAGTTTGTTTCTCTTGGCCTTGCTGGGAGGAGCGAGGGAGGTTTTTTGGGGCCAGGCTCGGCGCGTCTGCCTTGGAAGAGCTCCTTAGCATGCACTTTTTGCTGTGTAAATAATAAATAGTATATTTAATATTAAACAGCCTGTGCACTTACCAGACCTTGTTGTGCACGTGAAACCTGGCCAATGAAGTGCATGAAGGTAGCTTGTCTTTAAAGCCGGACAGAATTTCTTCCGTTTTTGGGAGGAGCAAGGTTTGCTCTCTTGGTCTTCCCTCTGCTCCTCCAGCTGCACCTCAGTGCATCCTCTCCTGTGCTGAGAAAGGAGACTTTCTCCTTGACTTATCCTGAAGCTTCTCTGCCTTGGCCATCCTGGCCCTTGCACCACAACCACCCACATCTCCCCATCCCTCTGCAGTAAAACTTCCGCTGCCTACATGGGCATGGCTCAGGGCATGGCCCCGGAAGGACCACAGGCATGGCTGTGGAGAAAGCCTGAGGGATTCACTTGTAGTGAATCAGCAGAAATGTGCATGCAGAGCTTGGTGGAGTTGGGACAAGATTGCTTTCTGGCAGGGAACTCAGCAGGATATATAGGAAGGTTGTTGGAGCAAGTGAAAATTAGTCATTTGGGGAGGAAGTACTGTCAGTACAGTGGGTGACATCTGCCTGTTTAGGTCACAGACTCGCAGGGAGAGGCTGGAAACCCTGTCACTGGAGTAATTTAAAACCCAACTGTACGCAGTCCTAGAATCATAGAATTATAGAATCATTTGGGTTAGAAGGAACCTTACAAATCATCTAGTTCCACCCCCCCTGCCATGGGCAGGGTCCCCTTCCACTAGACCAGGTTGCTCAAAGCCTCATCCAGCCTGGCCTTGGACACTTCCAGGGATGGGGCATCCACAGCTTCTCTGGGCAACCTGTGCCAGTGCTTCCCCATCCTCTCCAGGAAGAACTTCTGCCTTATACCTAATCTCAACCTCCCCACTTTCAATTTAACCCCGTTCCCCCTTGTCCTGTCACTACAGGCCCTTGGAAAAAGTCCCCCCCAGCTTCCTTGTAGCCCCTTCAGGCACTGGAAGGGGCTATTGCTGTAAGGGCTCCCCGGAGCCTTCTCTCCTCCAGGCTGAACAAGCGCAACTCTCTCAGCCTGTCCCCATGGCAGAGGTGCTCCAGCCCTCTGAGCATCTTCGTGGCCTCCTCTGAAGCGGTCTCTATCCTTCTGATGTTGGGGGCTCCCGAGCTGGACACAGCACTCCAGGTGTCTCAGGAGAGCAGAGCAGAGAGGTAGAATCCCCTCCCTCGACCTGCTGACCACACTTCTCCTGATACAGCCCAGGATACGGTTGGCTTTCTGGGCTGCCAGCGCTCACGGCCGGCTCATGTCCAGGTTTTCGTCCACCAGTACCCCAAGTCCTTCTCCTCGGAGCTGCCCTCTACCCACTCTCCACCCAGCCTGTCCTTGTGTTTGGGATTGCCCCGACCCATGTGCAGGACCTTGCCCTTGGCCTTGTTGAACTTCATGAGGTTGACAATGGCTCACCTCTCCAGCCTGTCCAGGTCCCACTGGTCCCAGGGAGAGATCCTGCACTGGCAGCAGGGAGCTTGAGTGCACATGCATGGATGCATACCTAGGTGAGGTGGTGGACAGCAGTATGATGCAGTTGGTTTTTCCATCTCTGATTTCTATGATTCAGTGACCATTGATCACCTTGGAGAGCAGATCACATTACTGCAGTTTCAGGGGAATAAGGAGCAGGCATGATCTCTGGGGATCTGACACACTGCAAAGCAGACATCCTTCCGTGGGAGCATTATTGCATTAGCTAAGCATTCCTGTTTGTACTGATAGACGCTCTGCTCTTGCATCGCTGCTGACAAGCAGAGGCTGCATGGAGTAACACGCAGCGGCGAGGAGGTGAGGTTGGGCAGCCTGATTAGATTTTGTTGTTTGTTTGTGTAAGATTCATGGAGGCAGAGGGAGGGAAAAAAATCCAGATGAAGATGAAAAATGATGCTGCAGATAAAGGCTGGCGGTGGATATACAGAGCTAGCCTTTAATTCAGTCTTCATAGTCTGAAAGCAACACACACACTCACACACGCAAAACCCAGTCTGCACATAATGGATTTTGAGAAAATGAGCCCTCAGCCCCCTCCTCTCAGCTTTACTTTTTAGAGAATGCCTTTCCTTCTTTTTGGAAATGATTGCATTATCTCAAACTGCTTGTAAATCTTGTTAGCCAAGTAATATAGTTTGGACTAAATGTCTGTTCCTACATGTGCCTCAGGGGAATATGGAAAATAACCAACATAGCCCTGCTGCGAACTCCCACCAGCTCTGCGAAGGAGACTCCTTTTTCTGATTAACCTCAGTTAATCACCTCTTTGGTGAGGTAGAGAGAGAAGCAGCAAGATTAATGAAAATTAGGTCTATTAAAGCCGGTGCTATTTTCTAGTTGTGTGTACAGTCTTGCCACAAACTGAACTCATCACAAAGTGCAGAATTAATCAAACTGGTGTGCAGGCACTTGGCTTCTCCATGTGCGTGTGTGTGAGTGTGCATGCGTGTGCATGCGTGTGTATGCACTAAGGTGCCTGCACCAAATGCATCTGCAATTGAAAGGAGCAGAGTAACAGAGACAAGATGTTAATTTTCCTATTTATTATTTATGTAGTTGAGAGTTTGCACCCAGCAAAGCTTGTGGAGCTGTTCATTGGACACCACACTGGCATCTCTGGATGAAGCTGCGGAAACCCAGGGACAGAAATAGTAGCTGGGGCTGTAGGAGAGCATGTCCAATGTGTGCTGACGTGCTTAGGGATGCAAAGCCATAGCTCCTGCTCCAAAGGGAAGGGACTTATGGCTGTTGGTTTTATTTCCCAAAGGACTCCAGTATAGGGTTAGAGCTTGTATAAGGATCAAGATACCCTATATTCTTCTGATCCCTAGCTTTGGGGGAGTTGTGGGGATGTGCCAGAGACAGGGCCAGCTGCACTTCTATACATCTCAGATCAGCGTCTTGACTCTCAGGTCTGACACATTCCTCCTATCAGCTGCTTCCCTGCCCCCCTTCCCCTGCTTTTCTGACAGGTTTATGGGATGTGGAGGACCATGCAGCCACTAGTGTCGATGATTGCTCTGCTTGTTCTTACATGTGTGCCTGTCTGGCACCTCCTCTCTGTCCATGAAAACCCAGAGCCCTCTTTCTTTCGCAGTGGTGTTGCAACTCTGAGCTTCCCTTTGCCACGAACCATGTCCAGTCTCTCTCCTTGGAATCTCCAGGGACCAGGAGGGCTCCCCTGTCCCCACTTACTTACTTGGAGATGTGTTGCAGCCATTCTACATTCCCTAGTGCAGTGGGGGAACAGTGTCTCAGCCAGGCACAATTCCTCTCACATGGCCAACAGTGAAGCTGCTCCCATACAGGGAGGGACTCTTTGTCTCACAGGGGCAATGCAAGGTGAGTGAAGGAACTTGGAGGCTTTTCCACTGCCCCTCGGTGAAACAGCCCTGATGGGGTCCAAGGAAGGAAACCCCTCAGCCTCTCTGTTGTAGTGTTTGGCAGTTGCTTTGATGCTGATGACCTCTAAACATTTTCTATGAGACACCTTTGGAAAAAAATCACAAACTTAAATTGTCTGGAGGCCAGTTTACACCTGTTAGAGAAGAGAGTCCAGCAGGAAGAAATCAAGAATGTGCAAGTTCCCCCTTCCCTCCAGAGGTTGCTCCCTGTATTGGGGAGCCTGGGCTTTGGCACTGGAGGAGCAGTGACTTGGTGGGACCAGGGAACACTCACCTTCCCCTCCAGCTCTGGCTTGCATAAGAGTTTTGTTTTCAGAAGCACTGAAGAGCCCTTTGCTGGGGTGAATGGTTGTGAGCAGCACCAGGCTGTCTGTGAGGTGCAGCCAGGGCACTGTCCCTCCCTGCTGCCCCACACCTGCCCGTGGGGGCTGTGGGGGGCGAGGATGAGCAGGAGACGTGCACTGGGGCTTTCAGGCTCAGGCATGGTTAGCAGGGCTGTTGGTAAGTGAGCAGCGTCAGGTGCGTGGTACCCCCTGCTCCAGTGCAGGAGGGCACCACATGCTTGTTCCATCACCTTCCAGAGGTCCCCTGAAATAGTCCCTAAACCGGTTGCAGCACACAGAGTCATGGTGTAACTGTGACAGGTGACTGTGCTGGTTCTCCCACGAACAAACCACCTTGCGGAGAGCCAGAGCAAGCGCAGATCTCCTCCATCTGGTGAGCCGTGCTGCCTGAGCAAAGCACAGCTGAAAACCATGCATAGATGTTATCACTCCCCTCTTCGCTGAGTATAAAGGGGCCCACGGCAGATCTGCAGTGGAGATTTCCTGTGGGCATGTGTGCTCGAGCAGTCCCGGGAGAAAGCTAGCTTTTACGTATCACCCCAGAGCAAACAGAAGAGGACCACTGATGGTGGCTCACCAGCATTGCCCAGGGCAGGGCAGGGGCTGGGAATGACATTAAGGTATTTTCCCCTTGGTGGGACCATGGAAAAGGAGCTAGTAACTGTAGTAACTGCAGCTAGTAGGAGCTGCAACTCTAGTGAGTGGCAGACCCCCGTGCACCCCTTCTGCTGCAGGCATCGCCTTGACCAGGCCCTGGATGCACTTGTTCAGTACCAGACAAAACTCAGATTTGTTTCTGTGGCTGGGATGCCCCAAGCCAGCTGCAGTCACTGTTGCTCTTACTGGAAAGCCCATTTGGTAGCTGGTGAGCACGGCGCACTGAGCACCAACAGACTGGGTCCTGTGCCCAGTCCAGGGGCCGAGCTACAGCAGGACCTTGGCAAAGCCATGCTGGTTCCACAATGCCGCTCCTTGCCTGTTGTTCCTGAGCCTCTCCATATGAAGGCTGTGGATGCTTATGTAGCACAAGAGGAAAATACCAATGTATCCAAGGGCACATGAAGCTGTGAAGCTATTTCATTCTGCAAACATCCTTCCCCCTCCCTCCCCCTACCAGGGTGAGTGGTTTGCCTGGGCTTGGTCTGCAGATCCTGCCTCACAGGAGCCAGGAACTGGAGTTCTGTTCCCACCACAAAGCTGCAATCTCATCCCTTTCTATATCCCCACCACTGACATGGAGCAGCTGCTTTGCTCATGTTTCCCCAGGGAGAGACGCTTTCTAACTCTAAGCAACACCATCAGGGCTCCGGTGGGGAGACAGCGAAAAGCCGTCTGCTCCCGGCAGCAGAGCGGTCCTTCCAGGGTAACCCAGCTGGAGAAAGGCATCACCGACATGTAACGGGGTGGTTGGCTTCAGGCTCTGAACCTGTTGGAGAAGGGTGTGAGCAGGTTTAGAGAGCAGTTTCCCATAGGAAAGGCCAGGAGGATGTGACCTCTGGAATTGCACTCTGGGCTGCCTTCTTGCCCTCTGCGTCTTGCAGTAATTTCATTTCCAAACCCATCTCTTCCGACCAAAGCACACAGTGTGAACCTCAAGGTTGAGATGAGTCAAGCTGGGGAGGGAGCATGGGGAAATAAGACTGCTGTAGAATAAAAATGGCTGATGGATGAAATCCTGTCCACTGGGAGCCTGGGGAAACCCTCCTCAGAGGGTTATGCTGAGTCTTACATGGTGCAGAGAAAAGGGAGTTAAACTACTTCCCTTATCCAGTAAATTCAACCTTTTGTTCTGTCCACACACATAGCAATTTTGTTTTGTTGTTCATCTTGCTTATTTACATTCATTTACACATGTTTCGATAACCATCTGGATTCCTCAGGCTCCTCTTAGCACAAATCACGCAGTTGGCCATTCAGGTTAGATCAGTCTCTCCCAAATGAGCAGAAGGGTGCCTCCCTATTCTGGATCTGCTCTGCCACGTGAGCTTTTCAGACCTCAACCGGTCTTCAGCCTTCATCAGGCCCTCCAGCAGTCCTACTGAAAGGTGAGCATGGGAGTTGGAAGGCATTGCAGTAATGGTCCCATTGGTGCTGGGCTGTCGTGTCCCTGACTCCCTGCCATAAGCCAGCATCTCCCTTTTTGTGCACCTGGCCCAGGATGCATAGCAGCATGGTGGGAGAGCTGCACCATTTCCAGGGTCACTGCTCTGGGGCTATGAACCTTCCACCAGCACCTCTGGACCAGATCTTCATGCCTGGTTGTGTGACCTGGACTGAACGAGAAAGAATATTGTTGGTAAAAACACGGGGGCTTGCCTGCATTTTTTCTAAACTTTCATTTAAAGTAACTGTATTTTCTGCCTAAACATCTGATCCTGTCTTTAATCATACTAATCTCCTGACCTCAAAGATACTTCATCAGTTAGTGCCACAATTTGCCATGCTTTATGTGAGAATGTAAAAATCTTTTTGTTTCTTTTAAATACGGTGCTTTTTAATGTCACCAAGCGATCACTTGTACTTGTGTCAAAGAAGGATAAATGGGAAATGTCAGGCAGACCTCTTATATATTGCTTTGTCTTTAAGCTAGACAAATCCACTGCGTGCAGCCTGGCTTGCTAGGGAAATCTCTGCACCCCTTTATCAGTTGTCACCCTGTTACTTGATGTTCTCCCTTTCTGAAGTGAAATGGCAGAAACTGCGTATGTGGCCTCACTGCAGATTTACTGAATGTCATCGTGCTGGTTTGTTACTATTTTTTTCAATTTACTGTTTGCACATCCAAGGGTTTCTTTTGTGTTCTTGATGTCAGAGCGGAGTTCTTCACTGGGCTGACTGCTGCAAAGTCCTTTTCACAAGCAGCTACAGCTGATTTACAATGTAGGGTGTGTAGGAGTAGTTTGGGTTTTTTCCCATCGATGTGTGCATTGCTTTGCGTTAATTTCTTTAGACTTCATCTTCCCACTCCCTCACCGTTCTTGGGTGCCTTTGAAGATTCCCACAGTTCTCTCTGAGCTTGAGTCAAATATGCATATACATGTATATATGCGAATTTGTATGTGTATACATATGTATACATATGGAGGGGGCTCTGTGTCTGTGCATATGGGCTTTATTCTCGAGCTGAATTTAGGAAGCCCTGTATATCCTCCCATGCAACTGCATGGCACCCCACTGGTGAGCTCATTCTCTTGAAAATTGACCATTTCTTTTTCCTCCTTGTTTTCCACTACTGAGCTATTTTTGAAGCCGCAACCTCTCTCAGATCTCTTAACTATCGATCACTGACTTTTGTTGTCATCCTTCCATGAGGCCTGGACCAGGTTGAAGCCATCTGAACCACGCACGAGTTAGTGCTGCACAGAGTGCTCTTAGATGCTTATCCTCAAATTTCCTGCTCTGACACCAGACGCCTCCGGTTGATGGCTCACTCTCTCTCCAAATTTAATCTGGTTACAACACAAAGCCACTTTGTACACTGGCAAAAAAAAAAAAAGTTGGAAATTTTTGTGCCACATGTGAGCTGGGAGCAGGAGAGGAAGCCAGAATGTCAAAGGCTTGTTATTGCTCTGGCAGCAAAATAATGAGACTGAGCAGACCCAGGCTCAGAGCTGCACCGCCTCATGTGCCTATCAGCCACCCGTCCCACAGAGCAGTTGCCCCGCTCCAAGCCCCAAAACCCGAATAAGCAAGCATGCAGTCAGGCTTAGTTCCCCTCCAGCAGCCCACCCAGGAGCAAACAGCCGTCTCCTCATGGGGGGTAAATCAGCACCGCCTGCTGAAGCCAATGAGCTGCCCATGGAGGATCTGGGCCAGACTTTTCCAGGTGGGCCATGAAGTGATACCACCACTGCAGATCCAGACAGCCTCTGTCAGCAGAGGAGGGTGGACAGCATCTTCGGGAATCCTTAAGGAGGCCAGGAAGAACACAAGCAAGTAAAGCATTGGGGATGGATGTCTGGCCACTTTGCATTCTGAAATAAGAGGAGTGGTAGCCCCTTCAGTGAGCGTGATGAGGGCTGCTTCACTGCTGGCCTTTCAGCTTCAGACCCACCTTGAGGGGAACCAGATTCCTTCATTTTATGAAGCTTTCAAAAAAAAATTAAGCTAACAGTGTTCAGTGTGTCCCTGTGTGACAAATTACTCAATGAGGAGCCATGGGGGGTGTGTTTTGTTCTAGCGAGGTCTGGTGTCTCATTCAGCACAAGGAACTACTCTCTTAATAGTTTTATACATAAAATTCTGTTTCACCATGCTGGGAGAAACGGAGTGTATCATGCATGCTGTTACTGAGCTGTACGGAGGGGAACGAGAACATAAAAACAGAATATGAGGATTTTTTTATCTCAGAGCAGCATCGCAATGTGTGTGTTGGGGGTGGAATTCAGAATTCTCATGTTTCAATAAAGCCAAGTTTCCCTTTAAAACGGGAAACCAGTCCCAAATAAAACAAATCATGAGGTACCCCCAAACCATTCACTTTGCGAGCAGAAATGCCAACAGCAACCCGAAGTGCGCAGTCCTTGTCGAGCTGCATATTGAAATAATACAGTAGAGGGCTGCTGCAGGCTGCAGCTCTGCAGGTAACACAATCCTGCTCCAAGCACCCTCCAGCCCTGCCTGCCAGAGCTGTATTTGCGTTCAACGTTGGGTGCAGGTGACTTTCCACTACTCCTGTCTCAGCCAGTCTAAAAAGAAAGCAAAAAGCCTCCCGGCAGCCCCCATTCGGCATTTCTCTCATGGGTACAAATGCCATGTTGCTTTGCAGGGCCACAGGGATTTTGCCTTTGAGAGGTGACTAAGGACTTCTGAATTAGATCCGAAGTGTATATAAACTCCTTCTATCAGGGCAAAGCCCTAAGGCTGTGTTTTTCAGGCAGTGCTGGTTTATGCTAGCACGTGGTCTGGTCCTTTGTGTTTTTTCTTGCCGATTTGGGAACTGAATCAATTCAAGAGTTTAAACGGCTTTGAAGCCCAACTTTTCTTTGAAATATAGACACATGTGTGAATATACATTGTTCTATTGGCTGTGTTGGGTTCTTATGGTTGTGTTAGTGTCCCGAGCAGGGGGACTCAACTAATCCTGACCAGCACTACTGGGTAAATTTACTGAGGTCCGTACATTTCTTCATCATCCTGCCAGGTTTTCCATCTGGGAAAGTGATGAAAGGCCATGTCTGATCCCACAAGACCAGGAGAATGAGAAGAAATATGGTTGTTCCTGGAGGGGTGTCTCACAAGGCTTGTCGGAAGAGGTTTAGGCAAAAGCGAGTCCTGGCAGAGGGTGCAATAGCCCTGATCTATCATGTGAAAATGAGGCGGCAAAACCCAGCTCATGGTGAAGGGTCCTTGTCCTGCACGGTGCTGTGCCTCCTGCAGGTCCACACCTCCATGGGGGTATGAATGCTGCCACCTCTTTGCCCAAGGACTGTGAACAGCCCTGTAAAACTGTGCAGGAACTCCGCAGCTGTCCTCAGGAGGCCTGGCCTGACCATGTCAGGGAGCAACACCACATTCCTGACCCGTACTTGTCCTTTCTTTTACTGTCAGTGGAGCACTGGGGTTGCTAATACCAACATGAACACTTGGAAGTCTCCTGTGGTTTAAGACCTGAGACCTGAATTGCACTGAAATGAAGGGCGGAAAGAACGGGAGAACTTGGCCAAGATCCTGATGTGCTTCTGTGTGTGTGCACATGCGAAAAAAACAAGGAAGAAAAATCCATTTGGGTATGATTCACCCAAATATTGTGTGAGGGAACCATTCTCCACCAGGGAGATAATTGCTAATTACATGAGCGTGAAGCAATTTGATTTGCAAAGTTTTGTTCTTTGCAGCCTGAGAAACCTAATTTTGCAGGACCTGAGGTTATGGGTATTTAGGCAGTGGAGGTATTGTTGTTTCTGTCACAACCCTGAGTTTAAGTTTTCAGGAAAGCTGCTGCCCTTTAAAATAACTTCGTTTTATTTATTAGCTCAAAACTTTCCCAGAGCAAATGACGAATAAAGCCTGTGGTATTTTTCCAGGGCTTATTTTGAGATAAAAGCTATCTGGTATAAAGGGTTCCTCTGGCAGCTGGACAAGAAGAGCATAAATCAGCATCAAGGAGCAGGGAGAGCTGGCCTGACGGATGCGGGATGCACTAGAGGGTTTCTCTGCTCCAGCTGAACCAGACTGAGAAGCTGCTCAGGCCGACATGGCACAGAGGTGAAGGTAGCTCCCCCTCAGTTTTGCTGGTCAGGCGGGGACAAAGTGGTGTGGGGCATATATCCTGGCTCCTACCCCCCAGCCACGAGGTCTTTCTCCTTGCTGGACCACCAGGACTGAGTGGAGAGAAGAAAATGGAGGGGGCAGCACAAGGAAAAATCTCCATCCTGTGCTCTCCCGCCCTGTCTGTGGTGGCTGCCTCATCAGCAGAGCATCAGCCTGGCCACGGGGCCACGGCGCAGTGGCACATCCCGGTTCTTTGACAGTGGTGGGAGGGAGTCAGGGGCTGGTGAGGATGATGCCAACATGCCATCACAAAACGCGGCG
>NW_010247798.1:29199-33937 GCF_000690775.1 Eurypyga helias
TCCCGTCCATGGAGCTGCTAATTAAGAATAACAAGCTCAAGTCAAAGCAGCAGTTTTCTGTGTGCCTCTACAGGGAAATCATCCTCCCCGTAGGAGTCTTTTAGTCCTCACAGGCAGTATGTAGCCCCAGCCCCTTTAATTTCTCCAGACAGCACTGAGAAGTCCTGGGGTGGCTCCCGGCAGGTTTTGTTCAGGAAAGAAGAGATGGAGAGAGCTTGGGTTGCAGAATAACAAGCTCAAGTCAAAGCAGCAGTTTTCTGTGTGCCTCTACAGGGAAATCATCCTCCCCGTAGGAGTCTTTTAGTCCTCACAGGCAGTATGTAGCCCCAGCCCCTTTAATTTCTCCAGACAGCACTGAGAAGTCCTGGGGTGGCTCCCGGCAGGTTTTGTTCAGGAAAGAAGAGATGGAGAGAGCTTGGGTTGCAAGAGCCAAGGGAAGCTGAATGAATCATTGAAAGCAAGATAAGAATCTAAAAGCCTCCACTAAATACCCTTATTAATGTTGATTTGATTGTTTATGCCACTTGACGGGGATGAAACCAGAGGCAGATGCAACAACTAAATACTCGGTCACTGCAGCGCCCTGCCCGCGGTGCCTGGCTTTGCCGGAAACCTCCCTTGTGCATCCAGACATGAGGTTACGTGTTTGGGACAGCAATTCAGCTTTCCTATGGGGGAGCACTGGTTGCTGGCGGCCAGGCGGGGCGAGTAGACACCCAAACATCTGCAGCCAGATGCCATGCATGGTTTCTTGCAGGAAAGGAGAGCTGCAGTGGGACAGCTCTGGGGCAGCCACATTTAGCAGAGGAAGCAGCAAGCTTGCCCACTGCCTATGTCTGCTGGGCTGGGGACCTCCTGCTGACATCCAGCAGCTGGGGGAATAACGGGTCCCCCAAGGGCTCCAAGAGGGTGCCTGGAGGCACTTGCCCACTGCCCTTCCTGAGCCTTGCAGGCTTTTGCTGGCAGCCATGGAGAGGAGATTGGAGCAGGAGCTTTTAAAACACTGGGGACAACATTAGGAGAAAATATGAGTGGAAGCCAAGCTCCTCATCCTACCTGCGTACCCCAGGGAGGAGGATGCTCTGGAGCCAGCAGCTGCAGGTGGGGGGGAGCGGGGTTTGGGCAGCCTGGCAGGGAGATGCTGAGGAGGGATGCCTTCCACCCCAAGGACACATGCATGCCATCCCCACTGGTTCCCTGCTAGCTCTCAGCAGGTAGCAGCAGCTCCCTGATTCTCAGAGAGCTGGTAAAGATTGGGAGGCACTCAAACAACACAGCAAAAGTGATGAATGTGGACAATTTCAGGCAGATTATGTCTGCTAGATAAACTGTCGGTACCTGGAAGGCAGGCTGCAGGACAACTGCTGCGCAGGAGCAGAAGACCTTTCCTTCTCCCGCTGCTCCCAAGGAGATGGCTGTGGGTCTTCGCCCCTGCTTCATACAAGCAGTCGATTTTAAGTGCAGCTGAGCATTGAGAGTAGTGGTTTTCATTGCATACTGATCCACCTTGCTTTGGTGCTTCGTGGTTGAAATCAGAGAATGGAAAGCCATGCCACCAGCTCGGCCGTGAGCAGCTCACCAGTGGGTGAGGTTTCAGTGAGAAGCCTGGGTCAGCAACAAGGAGCGATGTGCTGGGTTCCTTCCAGCTACATCCAGGCTTTGTCTGGGGTTTGTGCTGCTCTGAAACCCTGCCAGGGCCTGGTACAAACAGGCTGAAGGCCTTGGTGGTGGTCAGGTGCTGGTGTGAACCTGCAGCGCTATGTGCTGCCCACCCGCACACTGGCAGCTGGGCACTGGAGCCTGGCCTCTTCCGGCTGCGTTATCCCAGCCCTCGGATCGGGTCTTCCACAGGCCCTGCAGCACTGTCACTGCCCTGGCTGAGCACCCACCATGACGTGTGGCAGGCATCCTCTGTGGACCCAGTTTGCAGAGTCAGCGAGCGTCTCTGCAACCTGCACAGGTATTACTGGCAGGGCCAGAGGAGACAAGGTGCTGAAAGCTGGAGAGGTCTCAGAGGAGCAAAGGGATCCTTTTTGGCATAGGTCTCCAGCATGTCCCATGTCTTGCTGTTAGTGGCACACTGAACACTGGCAAACCATATCACCATCCAAACCGAATCCATCCCTGGTCGCGTTGTGAGTGAGTAACAGTTTAATCAGGTCTTTTCACTTCTTCGTTGCTTTGGATGGATGGGCTGGCTGCTGAATTAGACATTTGCTTGCAGTATCTCAGGATAACTGCAGTTAGCTGTACGTGGATTTTACCCCTTGCAAGCACATGCCTGTTTCTTTAGCTTCAAGGCCTGAACTCCCAGCATCTTTCATAGCATTGTTCTCTTCTGCGTGCTTCCTCCCATCTTTGGAGCAGGCCACATTTCCTAAGGATAAAAGGCCAGAGCTAACCAGGCTGAACTCAGAACTGCCGTGTTTGTGAAGTGCAGCTGATCTGGATTTAGATCAGCAGAGCTCAGCTCACAGCACAGAAATAGACAAAATTCTTCAAGGCATCCTTTAAATATTAGTAACTCTTTAAAAGGCTGCTCTTTCAGTCTCTCTTCCTTTCTCCCTAAAATGCTGCTTGTTGCACAGAATGGGTCCTGTTTTCTCCCAGTCCTGCAGCTGAAGTCTGCAGCTTTGCTGGCGTTTGGAGCTGTCACTGTGGTAGGGTCTCATGGGGTTTTGTCACCCTCCAGTGTGAGTGTGGTGGTCTCAGTGGGAGTGCGGGGCCCAGGGACGTTGCTGCTGTCTGTGTGAGAAGCAAACCCCTCTCTTCAGGTAGATCCTTGGCTCCAGCAAGGCAGGGGAGTTCGCTTTCTGGTCTTAAATGCGTTTTCCCCCTGTAAATATTTTATTGGTAGCTGGCTGTGCACACAGCTGAGCACGTGTAGCTACAGCCCGCCACGGCACGGAGCTGCGGGAGGTAGAAACTTTCCAGGGGAGCCAGCTGTCACAGCTCCGTGCAGGAGCATCAACTCAGGCAGCCCTGGTGCTGCAGGAAACCCCCTGGGTCAGAGTACTGCTGCATGAGACAGCTGGTTTAGAGACCGGGCAGGCTCTTGTATCAGCCGTGGGAGCTGCTAGGTTGTACCTAGTTCACTCTTCCAGTTTTGTCTCTGAAAAGAGAGTGAAACCTAGTTATGTTGGAAGAAAAAATACGGCTTTTCCCATAGCCCCCAGGCTGAAGGAGACCAAACCATTGGGAGAGCATCAGCCAGCACAGCACAGAGCCCTGCAAATCAACACTCGCTGCAGCACTGCCCATTAGAAATGGGGCCCTGCACATCCTGGGCAGCATCCTGCACTGAGCCCCGTTGCTTTTGACTTGTGAGGGACCGTGGGCAACCTCTAAGGGATCTGTTAAGATCACTTCACAAGGCTAGGGAGCCTGAATCTCTTACTGTCATGGACAAAAAGTTGTTTGAAATGTGAAGCCTCTGCCTTAGAGGAAAAGAGAAAATGTGCCATCAGCTGCTAATGTTGCGCAAGAGGCCATCACAGGTCCAAGTGCCTTAAAGCTTTGTCATCCTGCCTTGGATGGTCCGACGTCTTTTGTGGACTATCTTCTGATGCAAGTACAGATACAAGATCCCTGGATGTGAATGCCATGCCAGCCCTGATCAGCAAATGCCTGGGTGTTGACAGCAAGAGGTGGTCGCCTTGAGTTGACAGCACCCGTGGTGCGCTCGCAGTTGCCGTGATGAGAGGCTCAAGGCTCAGCGCCGTGTTTTGAGCCTTGTTTCCCTCATTGCTGAGGCATTGCCTGCTCTGCTTTTTTCTCCTTTTTTGTTTTTTTTCCCACTCCTGCCCTGTGCATTTTTAATCACATCTCAGGGCAGCTGCAGCATCCCAGTTTATTGCAGTTGCATGTCTGTGTATCATCCACACTTGCTCTCCTCACAGCTGAAGAAGCTTTTCAAAATAAAAAATCCCTCCCTCGCAAGCACCACACAGATGAAATATGCATTCCTCGGTAAAATATTAAAACAAATCTCTTCCACACAGGCACAGCCCATGAAGATATCTTTAAAACACACAGGGAGGCATGGATGCAATATTTACAATCTTGAGCAAGGCAATTTATAATCTGCCTGAGCTCCCTGATGCTAATTGAGCAGGTTTTTTTTCTGGAGTGTATCAGAACAAATTAATCAACATTTCCCTTCCAAACTATATGCAAATAGACTTCTAAAATTTCTGGCTGTAGGTTGTAACACTAATTGCTCACTGGGCTCATCCAAGCGGCTTGGATTTGATAAACTTCAGTGAATTTCTAACACAAACTGACCAGCCCGTTTCCCCTTCTGCAGTTATTAAAGGTCAGCACAAAACGAACCAAGGAGACAGAGGGATCTGGTCACCTTTTGCTTTGTTGCTGGGGTCTTCTTTCTCTCCCTTGGATTGTGGTGAGAGGGAGGAATAGGAGTGAACTGCCCCATCTCTGCTTGTGCCCCTGTGTGTCTGCCCTGGGCACTGTGCTGGCTAGAGACCTGGGTCCGACTGTGCCTGCTGGCAGCCCTGTCCAAGGGTCCTGGCGAGGGGTCTCTTACATCACCACCTCCTGCTCTCTGCTCATTTGCAGCTCCACGAATTTCCCTGTTGAAAGAGGTATCTGTGCAGGGTGATAAAGACACTGCCTCACTTGCTTTTGAGCTCGGCTACCACACGCTGAACCGTTTCTCGTGGCAAAACACGGCTCCATGCGCCTGCCAAAAGGATGACTTCTGCTGGTGGTGTTTATT
>NW_010247799.1:0-2646 GCF_000690775.1 Eurypyga helias
CCTTTTCTGGCTGAATCCAGCACACATATGAATAAGAATATCATCCAGATGCTCTTTGAACTCTGACAGGCTTAGTGCTGTGACTATTTCCCTGGGGAACCTGTTCCAGTGACCAAGCACCCTCGGTGTTATGTCCTGGGTAGTTTTTGTTTATAAAAATCTCAGGAAAACAGGGACTTTATAAGTCATTCTGTCTCCTTGTCTGTCTAATGAAGCCTAGCTAGATTAGTTTAGATTTATCCTTTATTTACAGCACCTCTAAGTCTGTTGTGTGTATCTGCCTATTTAAGAATGGGAGAAGCAACAACCTGCGGTTATGAAACAATGAATTTGTCTGACTGATTGTAAGATCCTTGATCTCCGTGCATTTCTGCTGTGTGATTCTGTTCCTGCACCTAGTGAGATCTTTTTGTTGTTATTTTCTACTCTACTTTCCCTTCCTGTCTTTCATTAGCAGGCATTACATCCTCACAGGGTACAATGTCATCACGTAAAGTGTCTGTTACTATCACACAGCCTTTGTTTGAACCATCAAGGATGGGGGAGTAGGACAGAGCTTTCTTATCTCCAGCTCAGAATAGGATGTCACACTCCTGTTTACTGGAAAACAAGATAGTCAGTAAAACTGGTTGGGTATTTTGGGGATGATATGCTTTGTTCTCAGAAAAATAACAATTTATTGAAATTGAAACATCAAAAAGGAGCAATATTGACATTTCTTCATTGAATTTTTCATAAAAATACAAATTCCTGTTTCCCAGTTTGAAATTGTATATAGCTTCATAATTTAAGCTAACAAGTGAGTTGTTAAAAATAAATATCTAAAGACTGTTCAGATTCAGTTGGAACACTATATTTTGATTGACACAAACAAACAAGCATAAATATGATCATCATTGTGCCACATCTTTCAAGATGCCAACTATTTATCCCAAGTTTGGAAAAGAAATTCTTTTGATATCACAAAAATATTTTGGGATTAAAAGGCTTACTTCCTGAAAAAGTTTGAAGACAATTTTGGCAGTATCTTTTTTTCTCAAAAATAAGCCAAGTGACAGACTAAGGGTAGGAATTAGCCAGACAGATACCTAACACCTTTACTATTTAAGTCTTTATCAGTTCTAAATTTAAAAGCCTCTACCCTAGTAGATAGTGATTTAAACCACCCATGGATGAAGGTACTAAAGATGAATTCCCCTGTTAATCTTCAGAAGACCCTTTGAAGATCTAGGTTTGGAGGATGTACTGTGTATCAGAGATTCAGGTGTAAAAAAGTTTTCACAAATCTGTCCAATAGGGGTAAATTTTATTTCATTTATTTCTGACATCTTAAAGTTACATGTCTAAACCTTAGCTATGTTGTGCTCCGTTTCTAATTGAAGGGTGAAAAGAGGCACCTGTTGTTGATGGTTTATCAGGCTTATACTACAGAAGCATCTTAGAATAAGCTGAATAAGCTTTTTGCGTATTTGTCCATGTGGACGGTTAAGGCAGCCTAGGATATCTAGCTTAGACATAGAGGTCTACGGTTTGGGCACCTGCGTAAAACCACATGATTTCTCCATCTTGTTTGTTTTATTTTGAGAACATATGTGACCAAGATCAGGTTGTCATGTCTCAGATTGTAATGTTGGTTCAAACTGTCTCTCCCTCTCATACATGCTTTATTCATGGTACTGGGTAAACACAGCTGTGTATACTACTTATTCATCTCTGGAGAAATGACTATATCTTCATGTAGCTCTAGATATGATTAATCACAAATGCAGGACTTTTATTAGAACTTCCCATGTACTAAAATGCTTCCAATGTAAGCAAACTGAAATTGCCCCAGGATTATAGATGTTATAATATCTTTGAAGCTATTGCCTTGCTTCAAAATACTGCTCTTTTAAAAGCATTAAACATCAAATTGATTTTTAAATGCCAAGAACTGAAATCAAGAAGAGAGTTATAACATAGATTCATTTTACATAAATATTTTTGGAGTTTCAAATCTCAGACCAAAACTTGAACTAAATAAATACACTCTCCTTACTGACATTTCTACAGTTAAGAACTCTTATGAAACAAGAGAAAAAATTGGCCACATGCTGTTTGGGTTAATAAGGTAGACAGAAGAATCAAGGCTGACAAAACTGGGTAACAGACTCTGATGTAAATAATAATAATAAAGGGTTCTCCTTTTACTGTGAAAAGCTATTTGAAACTAGAAAATGAAGGTGCTGATGGGCTGGAACCATGATGTACAAAGTCTTTGTCTGGAGTATTTAGCGACTGCTACATTTGCAAGCTATAAGGAGACAAAACTGAAGAGAAATTTCAGGCAGCTAAAAGTTGGTGCAAAGGATAAAAGGCTTTTTGAAAAGATTTCTGTAGAAAATTCAGTGCTGTGGCAGAGATACCAAGCTTTGTGCTATCAAAAGATTAATCCTATAAACTTGTACATAAAGCATGTGTCTCGTTATTCTGTTAATCTATATGAAATGCATAGAAATACTTACTGGTCTATACTTTTAAACAGAATTAAAACCTTGTATTTTAAATCTAGTTATTTATATTTCCAGCAGATATATGCTAAGTAAACTGAGCTGACGAGGTTAATTTGACACTGGGAAATGTACTTGCGCTCACCTGCACTCTTTC
>NW_010247799.1:2677-57511 GCF_000690775.1 Eurypyga helias
GTCTTTTATACTAGAAGTCTTAAAATTGTTATAAAGCTGGAGAGTTTTTCTGTGGGCTTGTACTGTGTAAGATGAGGGGAGAATGACAGGGGAGAGTCAAAACTCCAGTTCATTAGTTTTAATTGTCCCCCATCCAGATCTCAGCTTCTGAATATAAATTGTATCTCGCTGCCCCCTTTCTGCCTGCCTCCTACATGGATTCCCTCACACATACACATCTTGTTGCTGATCATTTCTAAACTTACAGCAACTGCCTTAAATTAATCTAAATATTCAAGGGGCAGCTACTCTCATCATTGAAAAGGATTAGAGATTTAGGTTTCCAAACAAGCTCCTTCTTTCCCTTTGCAGCATCTTCACAGGAGGAGGAATGCCCTGCTTCGGCACATTTCAAAGTCTAGTTCTGGAGTTATGCTCAGAATTTAAATGGCCTTCTATGGTACTCTAGAGATGAAACTCACTCATGTTCTTATGAAGAGTTTATTTTTCAATATTCTGTTTGAAATTTTGCATCAGCTACCTATGTTCCTCATTAAAAGATGAATTTGTTTTCCAGAACTGTTGCCGGAACTCCAGGCATTACACAAAAGCTAGGAAATCCTCTTAGAAAGCAGTAGCAAAGGTTTACTATCCTGAGGAAATATACTGCCTTTGAGCCAAAATCCTGGGCCAGAGTGGACTGAGTATCTGATATACACAGGGAAGTATATGTTCACAGACTTGACAAAGATAAGACACCGAGCGATATTTTCATGCCTGACAGAAAATAAACAGCGCTTCATTTACAGAATTTTAACTCTTTTATCAAAGAAGACTTAATCAGCCTCCAACCTTGCTACATTCAGTACTTCAGAGCCAATTCTTCTTTCTGTATAAAGATTCACATGTGTCTGTGCAAGGGAATGCTCCCCCATGATCAGATGTCTCCTCTAAAATTTGATTTCACTGCCAAAGCATCAGGGCCACCGGACAGCTCAGAGGCTGAAGAGGGATAGACAGGCTGATCTAATCGTTTGCCTGTCAGAATAGAAATGAGGTTTTAGTTCTATTGCTATTAGCATTTCAAAGAGTGTGACAGGTTTAGGTAGTTTTAAAAAATAATTCTGTTTCTTCACAGATGCAAATCCAGCTATTTGAAACTAGCCCCAAAAGAAAAGCAGAGTGCATTGCATATAATCCAACTGTGCTGACACACCCCTGATCTCCACTTAAAGGCTGCGTTTCACAAGAATGTTTGAAATTATATTTGATTTTTGAGCTATTAATTATTTCAGCAACAGTAACACTTTCAGAGAATCTGACAAAGCAGTAACACAACCACACATAATAAATGTGAGATAGGAAAAAAACCCCACCCCTTCAGGTCAGATGTTTAAAATGGCCATAAGGCATCACTTGGTACTTAAGATCAAATGATCCAAAGTGAGCTGCTACTGCATCTAAAATTCACCAGGTGCTTTTATTTTGGTCCTGAAAGTTCTCTTGCCTTTGGCACCTGACCCTAATCTCATGGGGACACCCTTGCCTCTGGCAGGACCAAGTCCTGCAAGAGGCATGGCTGCTGTCTCCCAGACTCACAGCAAAGGGAGAGGTGGCAGTGGCTTGCATAGTTGGATCCTACCAAACGCTGCCATCCAGAAAAGCAAGATTATGGTTTAACTCCCTCTCTAATTTTCTGGGATTCAAAGCCATATTCCCCATGAGGATGCTGCAACCAACAGTCTGCAGAGTACTGCTAACTGGGTCTAAGTGTCCCATGAGCAGATCCAATTGGTGGTTTTGTTAAGTAGAAACAGGAATTCAGACACTGCCTGTGCTCATTCTTCTATCAATTAGCTCTGAGCAGCTCCCGTGCAAAGGGAGTTCTGTAGACCACACTAAGAGCCAAATGTCTCAAGTCACTCATCAGTGAATCATCTTTATAAGGGAACTTACCTCTCTTCTCTGACTACATGGAATATAGTGGCCCTAGTTTGACCCTCCAAGTTACACTCATGTGGTTAGTGCCTAATTTTATAGTGTTGCAATACTTGATTTGTCAGGGTTTAAATGACTTCTTTATTTCATCCTTAGTGCACAAGGCTCCCAAGAGATTCCTGTAGGGTGGAGATAAAAATGTATTCCCTGTGGCTAAATGGGGGTTTAGATTATTTTTCTGTAAATATGTCCTTTGGCTTTATGAATGCCTCCACAGGACAGAATTTTGTACGACGTACCCTGCACCAAAATCAAACAGATTCCCAAGAGTAAAGTCTAATTTCTAACCTGAATGCATGAAAAATGAGTTCCTTCATTGACCAGAAGGCTACTTACTGTGGGATCTAAGCTTGTTGTTTACTTCTGTAATTGCTATACCATTAATTACTAATTATCTTATCCTATGTCACATCTGTGGATGCTTGGTGGGTACCCTTAATGTTTATGCATAAGTACAGATTCTTTCGTCTTGGGAGGGGGGCTGTTTACACTCTTAGATTGATCAACGTTTTCTTTCACAAAATTTCTTGCGCAGATTAACTGCAATTATTATGGGTTTAGAATCAAAATGCCTCTGAACTGCTGGTATTTTCAGAAAATGGATACAGATCAAATTCCTGGAAAATAATTCCAAGCAACATATTTGTGTTTTACTTCTGCCATTGCAGTAAATGATCTCCACTGTTCACAAAGGTTGACGTTTATTTTTTCATGTTGGTGAGGCTTTTGCTTCACATCAACCCATAAGACAACTCACAGTCTGCAAGACTGGCCAGCTTTGTACAAATCTCCCCTTCTTGCTCATACTAGCTGACTACTCTGCTGTTATCTTGTCAATTTTCTGTTGACAAATTTTGTCCTTATTCATAGCAAAAAAAAGTCAATGGAGTTTATTATTTGTGTGGGAGAGTGCAGTATTATCCTAAATCCTCAGAGATTATTTAGAGGTTTGCATATTTGGGTTTTATAGCATGTCCTTTGTTGTCATGGGCAGGGTGAAAGATTCAAGATCCATCTCCATGCTGTTAAGGTTGTAACTGCAGCAGGATAGGAACATCAGGTTAGCCCACGTATATCTACATATGTTTAACATCAAAAGCAAAGGAGTCACAGAGGCAGAAAATGAAGCCTGTGTCTCAGGCAAGAGACAAAGCGGTTGTCCGGATATGTCTATTATAAATCCTGGATATATCATAGCTGCTAGTTCAGACGTGTATAACACATCTCCTGCTGTACAGATGTAGCCAAAGAGCAAGACTGAGTACAGCATCTTTCTGGAAGGAGGGCATGTCACATCTCATGTAACTTCTGCTGGAACACACAAATAGCTGCTTGCAAGCACTTTAATTCTTTCTGTTAATTCAACTCCGATTAACCTGAGAACACTTAGGTTTTATTCCTGGTTCTGCAATGTGACTTTGGGGAAATCAGCTTTGCTTTTCTGTGTCTCTGTTCCCTTCCTATAAAATAAGAGCTACCTAAAGCATTCCAAGACCTAAGAGGGGATGAAAGTACAGAAAGTAAAGCACTGTTATTACTTCACCTTATTGATGGTGTATCTCTTCCTCCAAACAGCTTTTTATTCTAAACAAAAGAAATTCATCAGAAGTTCAGCATTATCCTTGGCCCATCATGTTTCTATGGTTACAGAGCCTGTGTTTTTCATCTGTAGAAACTAGCAAGAATTTTCCCATTTTAAAAGACTGCCATGCCCTGTCTTCCTGACCCTCCCTTATCAAGGACTGGTTATTCTCATTTTGCCAGCCTCATCAAGCCCTGCACTGAAAGTATCTCCAAATCAGACTGCAGTACAAAGCATTTAAATACAAAGTAAGCATTATTTGCAGTAATACCCATAAATGTCATCACAAAAAATAGCAATGTAGGAAGGGATGTTAAACTTTATCTCTGAAGGCTTATCCAGTTTCTGTGTTTCAGCAGATTGGGCAAGTCTTTGCATGATGGAGGCAACATGATCCTCTTCCTGCCAATGCCTTGGCCTTTCTCTCAAGCCTGTTGCATAGTTTGACAGAGAAAATCCATCAATCCATCTTGGATATTTTCTTATGCAATTTGATTTTCTATATGAAGTGCAATACAATGCATATATATTATATATATATGTATGCACAGTCACAGTTACATAAGCAATACATGTAAACATGCACACAAGCCACTTGACTACAGAAGCCACAGTGAGGCACTACAGACGCCTTTTCTCACTCCCGAGCATTCCTATCTATGATATGAGGCATGCTTATGGATTAAACTTAAGCACAAGCTTGCAATTCCTTTAATATCCTCTAAAAATTACCTTTCTTCTCTACACCCTATGAAGAAAAGTAACCCTTCATTATCAGAAAAGAACAAAAGCACACTGTTTGTCAGGGTAATGTCAGAATTTGTCTGCTTCTGAGCCAGCTCCCTCTTTATTCCCCCTCCCGACCTATGTATTCCTCATTTACATAATTTCTTTCAGACATCTGTGAGGTTTTATTGGTTGCTGTAGCCTCGGTACAATTTACCACATAAAAACTGACAGTTTGGTGCAATGATCTACCATGACTTCTTCAAAGCACGCTTAATGGGTGGGGGGTTTATGTGAGAACAGAGAATAATCTGCACCAATACAGTGCAAGATGCTCAGTGTGCTCTTGAAAGGCTGTTACTGATGCTGGGTGATCTATCCATCTGCCTTCCATTTGAGGGGAAGACTTGTAAGCTCCCCCCACGCCAATCATGACCACTGGGCCCCACAAGCTCAGGCTTTGCTGAAAGTTTGTCCATCTAGAGTTGTCTGCATGTAAGCTTTGCTTCCATGCCTGCATCCCTCTAAAAGGAACCTCTGCAGGTGCTTTATCCAAGCTTATTCCCTTCTTCCCACCTGGGCTAGAATTCTCTGAGAGCTTCCATCCTCCTTGTAAAAAAAAACCCTTTGACGAAATACTATTTCCCTGATCATTTTGAGTCTTATTCCTTATTTTTTTACTGGACTACTACTAAGTCCACAAGGAATGACCAGGGCTTAAGGAACCTTCAGGAGTACCAAAAAGCAAAAGACTAGGATAAAAAAAAAAAGGAAATATCCTCTCAAGCTTCATTAGAAGAAATGGGGATTTCCTCTACTTCACTAAAAGTAACCCCTCTGTTTAATAACTCTTAGCATACTTTTCTTCCATGAACCAACACAGACCCACCTTGAACCCATGTCGAACTTCCACAATATACCAGAGCAAGGAGTTCTAGTTCTAGCTTGCATGGGGTGAAGTGCCTCTTCCTTTTATTTGGCTTGGTACAAATTTCTACCATGCAATTTCAAAGTGTATTTGTTTGGCCTGTGTCTTCAGTGCCACTTTGTGTGAATTCACAGTGAAGCAAAGAGATCAATAGCCGGTGTGCTGTTCCAAATGATTGGCACTAAGGTTCAACTGAGCAGGGGCTGGCACAACCAGGATGTCATTAAATTAAGAGCTAAATCAACTAAAACTCAGAGAAGAATAAGGTGGTGTTCACTTTTCATTCTAGACTACAGAGTTAGAAATAGCATAAATAACTGTGAAAGAGGGTTTACCAGGGGTGGTGTTTGCCACAAATGGGTAGGAGGACAAGAGCAGGGTTGCCTTGGAGAGAGACATGTCATGGCCCGTGTCTCAAAAGCTGCTGGTTCAGTGCTCAGCCTAACTTACAAACTAGTCAGGACAGAACCTACTGGGTAGGGCCTTTTTGGGGGAAAAAAAGGACTCTTCTACACACTTTCCAGGATGGGGAATGATCTATTCCATGGTGCTCCAGGGTGCCATCAGAATTTATACAACTCGATTCCACAGATTTGGGAAGGAGAACTACCAACTACTTTCATTTGTTTCACCAAAAATACAGCCACACAAAATTTATAATACTAGATAAAACTTTAGAAATTTGTATTTGTCAAAATTGTATCAACACTCAGCTTCATTGATATGATTATTAAAAAATGATTTTGTTCTGGGGTTTTTTTTATTCTTTTAAATACTTTTTTTTCATTAAGCAGTCTGCAGGTTAGAGCTAACCTAAAGATGTCTATCAATCTTAGCTATATTTCAACTCTTATAATCTATTTCTATAGAATCTGAATAAACTGCAACACCAAGGATGAAGTGTATTTAAATAGTCATTTTTTACTCCTTTGCAGTCTTTGAGGAAGGATGTAATTTTCTGGAAAGTTCTGAGAAAGATCAATGAATCCCATTTTCAGCTGATTGATGTAAATCAGCAGAGAAAGGCTACCTTCTGTTGACATCTGTTTACACCAGCTGTAAATTGGAAGACATAGCTTTAGGTCTGGTTATGGTTAAGATCTATTTTTATGTCTGACCAAAAGCTTAAATGCAGTTTTAATTAAATGCAAAACATAGTTTGACGATTAAGAGGTTGCCAATTCCTCCTTAATTATCACATTCACCAAATACTAGAGCTAGCTTGTCAGCATTTTGAATTTTCTAAGTGGAAAGAAGGAGAGAAAATAGATAAGATGTCAATTACAGCAAACTGCAATTAAGATTATTGGCAGATGAAGACCCTCAGGGAACTGGAGTCCCACATAGCAGTAAGCTTGATAATCAGATAGTCCAACCTTGCACTAAAGAAGTGAATGAGTCACATTATACAATATATTAAATTAATCATTTAAAAGAAAAGTTTAAAAGAAAAATAGGATAGAGAAATCTACACACAAAATCCTTTCAGTTTTTCTTGTCTTTTAAGACACAAACCCATTTCTCATCTGATCACAACTTTCTTGACTACATGCAGAGCAGGGAACCCAGGAGCTTCTGGCACATCCCAGCTTCATACTTGGGTGTGCTCCTGTCTGAATAACATCCAACACGGGAGCCCAAGCATGCAGTCACTAAGGAGAGCAACTGCTCCCCAGCTTAGCTAGAAGGGATCTGCCTGGCATCCTTGTGGAGTTGTTGATGGGACCTGAGTGTCAGGACTCACCACAGCACACTCACCCCAGAAAAGCCCAGATGATGCTTTTTCCTTCTTCCACAGCAAAAGCAGGCAGCTGACCTCCAATGTAGCGTATCACAACAAAAGAGACATGCGGAGACTGATACTGAGAACAACATCAGAAAGTAGGGAGGCTTCCTGTATTACTACCTTCTGTGGCAAATGAATTAAAAAAATTACTGTGGTGAGAGAAAAAAACCCTACCTGCCGATACTGGAGACAATACTGGCTGTTTAAAAATGGCAGCAATCTTTCCACCAGCCAGCAACCTTGTGCAAGAGCACTTGTGTCAAGTGAGAAGCATGAAAACAAGATTGTTTCAGTTCATATTTCCTCCCACCACATCCCTCTCAAACAATAACGAGGCTGGGGGAAAAGGAAGTTGCTGTAATCTTAACTGTAATAAAACATTCACACCAGCTGATACCAGGAGGTTAAACTAGATGAGAAACTCAGTGTTGGAAACAGCATTTCTCTCCTTTACTGCGTAACCACCACCGAGGCCTTGCCATGACAAATACGTTGCTCTGCCTTTGCATTTCTTATTCTGAAAGGGATGCACAGAAAGGGAGCTCGACCCATTTTCCTCCCTATTAGCACTGCCTAAGGGGTTGTGTAACTCAAATACTCTTATGACAACCCCATTCTCCCTTTCCTTTTAGCTTGGAGCTCCATGAAGCTGTGCTGTAATACCTTTTTATTCACTAAAGTCTCTTTTAAATCGAAGTAATCCATTCCTTTCAGTATTTGGAGTCCCATCTGCTTACTCAAGGGACAGGAGAAAATTGTCATTCCTTTAGTCGGCAATAAAACACCAGCACATTTCAGAGAACATCAGCGGGGTTTTATTGTGACTTCTGTGTTATCCTGTGTTAGCTAAGTTCCCAGTAGTAAAAGAAATTCTGCCTCCAATTTTTCTACTGACAACACTGTTGTGACAGGGACCATACAAGCAAATAACTTCTATAGACAGTCTGATAGACCATATAGATAAAATAAGAGATATAAGTTCACATTGTTTCATGCATCACTAAAACTTGCCACTGAATTCAACTAACAGAAAATATATTTTTAATGAAACCAATGCTGAAAAGAATACAGCTCATGTTCCAGAACCGAGATGGACTAGGCATCGGAAGTGCTGTTTTGGTTCACAGAGGCAAGACATTGTCACCACGTCATTTCTTCAGTGGTTATTTGAAAGAATAGGGAGCTCAGCACCTTGTGTGTAGAAAGAATGAGAAAACTTGGCAATTATTTCTAACAGTTGTCAAGGATGACAGCTGCTTTTTTGAATACCTGGCACACTGTGACTTTCAGCATCCACCACAGATAATGGGGTTGTGCAGGTGACATCTACATCCCGGTCATGGGCTCAAAGGGTAACCAGGAGCCATGGTGCCATATCAGTAGGTGGCACTTAAGCTGTAGTTTCATAATCTGCTGAAAAACACCAGTTCACCAGGCACAGAGGTACACAACACACTTCCTATCCATACTGCAGTGGTGGGATGCTCTGCAGTGTTAGTGCAGAATGGGAGAGCAGGCTCCAGCTGTTCCAGGCTACATTTACTGGTTTGACATTTTTTAATTTTTACAGAATTGTTATAGGTCTATGCAGCTAATTAATATTGGCTCCAAACTCTAAAGTAACCTCTCCTTTAACTTTTTTCCTTTCACTAAAGCCTATGACACTATTCCATCTTGGGAACCGACACGTCTGCCAGCCTCATGATGGTGATCTATTACAATAATACACCATATGAGTTGCAGGTTCACTTGAATAGTATCAGAATTGAATAGAATAGCAATGTCTGGAAATTGGTTGGAATTATGTACTGTATATGTGGGGGGGGATTTTAATGAAGCCTATCTTCAGAAAAAGATTTATATATACAATCAACTGAAAGGAAATGCAGGTTTTCCCCAGTAATAATAAAATTACACTTTCTGAGAAAGAAGGCACATTCCCTTTTAGAAAGTGAAAGATCATTGAGGCAAGAAAGACTTTTTGGTTAACCAGTGATAGAGCACATGAAGGTATTGTAGTGGGTTTTCCTTTATTTGAAATTTTTACTTCAGAATTTCCTTTCCCAAAGACACACTGTAGCTCAAAGGGGAAAAAAAAAAAAAACTTCAATGCAAAAATTACTGGCTGAAATTTTAAATCTTTATATGCTCTTCGAAGTCAAGTGGTTAGATTATTTGATCACTGTTTCTCTCTGCAACTGAAAACATGTACATTGCTGAATAAATCGACATAGCTTAGTGGAGGTAGTGCTGTACACAGACTACAGACAAAGGCAAATTATCAGGACAGTTATTTCACTAATGATCGATCCTGCTTTGTAAGTACTCTGGTACTCTAACCCAGATCTCATCTTTTCGTTTAACAATAACAAAACAATAGACTTAGAAAATAGAAAACTGTTTTGTTGAAAGCAAAATGAATGAAGTGATACAGACAACAGAAAATGAATTAGTGGTAATATTCAAAGATTTTACTTGTTTTGGTTCTGATCATGAAGAAGTTTTAAAGTCCTAAATTGCATTATGCTTCCAGTTATTTTTCATATAATTCCTATTTTGTACATGACATGGATAGAATCCTGCCTGCAGACTGTAAATTACTAACATCACAAGGAATAAAATGTAGTTGAATGTTTGCTCCATTAATTCTTCATAGAATTTTTCATTCAGCCACAAGTCAGGGAGTCACCAGGATAGAGCACTTAGAGAACCAAATAGATTTAGGTTAACTAATTAGGTTAACCAACTAATTTGCAGCCCTGCTTGGAGACTTTCATTACTCTCTGGAGTTCTCTCTGGTTTTCTCTTGGTGAGACACCTAGACTACCAACTTCTAATTTAGTTCCCCAAATTGAGGTTTTGTGTTCCCATCGTGTTAAGATAAAAAAAAAATACCTTCTGAAAGAGACTTGAGAAGGAAGGGAAGGAGAGGAAGATGAGAGTTCTGAGGTAAGCTGGGAAAGAGATTTTCTGCAGTGTTTCAGAGAAGCTGGATCCAATTTTGAACTTAACCTCAGGGAGGATAAACAAACACATTTTGAAGAGACAATAAGTGCGTTTGAATGGGGCTGTGGAGGTTTTGATTGCAAAAGTCCTTTTAAAGGTATATATATGCAATTAATTATTTAACAGTCTAACAAAATCTCAGGACTCAATGTAGAACGCTGGTAGCCTCTCCAAAGTCAATACTGAATATAACATTTCTATATGCTTCTAGTATTGAACACAGCTTTCAACTTCAGTCCTTTTCTTCTTCCAAATTTTATCAAAAGAAAATTCCACCTCTCCGTTTCTCCCCTAAATGTATGTCACCAGCTACCACTCCTGACACCTCCTTCTTTGGGGAGTTCATCCATCTCTTTGGTCCCTCAGGAAACATTTCTGTGGCTGAGAACTAGGCAGTGACCAAAACATCTTTGTATCTCTTACTTCCTGATGAAAGAAAGAGGGAGAAGACCCCCCCCACTTACTGCATTGTGCCTTTCTACTCATCCTTGTTGACCTACTTTGTGATCTGACAGGTTTTCTATGAACTAGTACTATCCTCTCCTCTTCCTTGATCAACCCAATTAAAGCGACTAACCTCTCTGAGGCAGGAAGACCATCCTCTCCCTGGCTGGGGAGGTGAAAACCAGAAACTGTGCATGGCAGCCTCCCTCCAGCGTGTCTATCCCACATGCCAGGGGCAGAACGTGGGGCTGGCAGCCTCCCCCAGTGCTTGGTCTGCAAGAGCTGCAGTGTCCAAACAGCTCCCTGAGATTTATGCTGAGAGCGTTTGCTGCCCCAGGATTTGACCAGCATGCTCAGCAGGGCTGTCACAGCTTCAGAACAGGCACACTTGCTGTTGTGGTGATAGAAAGGCAGTTATCATGCTAATAAATGCAAAATGGAGGAAGCTTCTAGTGCTGCTGTTGAAATGCTCTCCTCTATGAAGTGTACTCCATCCACATCCTTATCTTAATGGATCTCAGATAAAATTGAATGCCTCTCCATCTAATTCTTTCCATCCCTCTCTCTTCGTACTCATGCTTTCTTCTTTGGTCATGCTTGTCAGATTCATGTTAAGTGGATAATCATAGTTTACAGATTGCAACCTAGCCTTTTTTTTCTTTTTTTTCCCCCCAGAATATGACGACACCCTAGTTGGCCTCTCTTATGTCTATAGCTGTACAATACAGCTTTACAGTTTTAAGTATAGTTGAACTTTTTTCTTCTGCATCTGCCATTAAACAGTGTTTGTACAATCCTGTTACCTCAAACATAAATATAGAAGAATGTACTTCAAAGATTAGTTATGCAGAATTTAATATAATATACCTGAAACCATTTATTTATAGCTGAGCTGTAGAGAGAGCACGTAGCAGAGATTACCTTGAAAAATGGATAAAATATGTCTTTACATTTCACTAATTATTAAGATGGTCGTAATAAATAATATAGAAATCTGATTATAATAAATACTTCAGTACTACATTAATGATAATTAGTAATAACCATTACGGAATTAAAATATTTTGTTGTGTGTGCACTTACTTATACATTCATCAGTGGTCACTGGCTTTAAGTGACTTCACTGTAATTGTACATTCACCCTTCATGCAACCTTGTCTTTTTTTCCCATACCATATATTTATGCAAGATATACTTTATAACAAACTTTTCTCCTACGCTTGTCAGCTACTTCTCTGGACCACTCAAAGCTTTTTCATTTGGTTTCCTCTAGGTCAGGCATTGAAAGGCCTGATCCAGAGAAACCAAAATCAAGTTGAATATTATCAGTTGACCCCAAGGAGGCCAGCAGTATCCCATTCACATGGGGTACTTCCCATGTGGCTCCTGCTTCTGGCTCCTGCTTGAATCTTGCTATTTATGAAAACCACTTGCCATTCTGGAAAGAGAAGACACAAGGAGAAGCAATAGAGTGTGAGGAGTTTTGCAGAATCCCAGGTCAATGGGCAACTTGCTGGCTTAAAAGCAGGTGCAGCTCCTGGAATAAAGCAACCTTCATGGCTGGCAGGGCTGGTCGGACCTGCTGCTGCTAGGATTACATCGAGCATTCCCAAAGGTCCCATCAGTTTAAGACACCCTCACCACCAGTGGAGAAGCACGGCTTAATTCAATATCTTATCTTACCCGCAGTGAATACAACCGGAGGTGCTGCTTTTTTTCGTGTTTTCTCTCTGACATTTATCACTAAGGTTTTCAGGTTATATCATCCCTTTTCAGCAAACCCATCCTCTTCTTGCCTTCCTTTCTTTTTTAATTTTTCATTTTGAATTTTATTAGTGAAACAGAAGCCACACTTCTTCCATGGTTTCTTCTTTCAAGTAAGATTTGCAGAGCCTTGCCCTTGACAGCAAGTGCTTTTCCCCTCCAGCAAAGCCTCTACTGAACAACGCTTCTTCCTTGTGTGACAGCACTCTCCTTACAGGAATCAGGGACATGTGGAAAGATGCAGAGTTTAACACTAGGACTTGTGTGAATATTTAACTGTCTCTCCCAAGCTCTCACTGCCATGAAAGAAAAGGCTCCCAAATACCATAATGAAAAAGAAATGTACATGGCTTTCTGGAAAATGTCTAGCAATCTCGCCTCAAGTATTATCATCTTTTTCTCGCACTTTGCAGTGGTGTTGTTGCTGCTTGTAGCAGATGGCTAGTTTATATCTTTTGTCCTTTGAACAGGAACTTTTGTTGTTATTGGTTTTTGATGATATAACTGGCTTTCCACAGCATTTTTTTATTTAACTGACATACTTATCGGGAGATGGGTGAAACATAAAAATGTTTGTTGAAGCAGAGTGTCTGGTCACAGACACACACTTTTAAAATGAGGAACATGTACAAGGCAATTTGGGTAGGATGTTCAGAACAATGGATTGAAAAAAACTCTTGTTTATAAATGGCTATTTACATAATCTGCCATTTCTGTTATCTGCAATGTTCTGCACAACAAAATCACTGCGAGCAAATGAAATTTAAATGTCACTATATGAACTAATCTTAGCCGAAGCATAAGAAATTTAAATTAGCTCATAGTTAAAGCAGCTTGCATGACACACTTAGAAGATGAAGTAATCTTTAAAAAGGTGGCTTAGACCTGATCTTTGCTCAGCTGGTAATTTGGCCATCCCCCCATATTTTGAAGGTGAGAGGTGTCATTCTTAAAAGGTGGCACACTGGCCTGCCAAAATAACATACTTCTCACATGGGAGACCCGCCCACAGGTCACCTTATCCTTCAGTCTGAACTACTTAAAAAAGAGGATGTTCTCCTTTAACTGTGCAACCATTGGTATTGTCACTTCTGGGACAACTAACCAACAATGAAATAAACATTGAGTGTTGGGGGTTCAGTCCCTGCAAGTGTTTTCTTTCCCTGATTCAGCAAAGCAATTAAATCTATGCTAAATGAGAAGCACATGAGTAGTCCTACTGAAATTCAAAAGCACCTTGTGCTCTTTAAAATAAGCACATGCTTACAGTCCCTGATGGATTAAGGCAAGAATGAACACAATTTTTTGGGAGCAAGCCTGTGTTTTGCCACATTGATAACAAGTTAGTTTTTCAGCTCTGTCGGTCCCAACATGCTTTCTGATGGAACTCACACAGTATGTACAACACTAACAACATGTATCTGGGGAGCTGGCATAGACATAGGAACACAAAGTAAGAAATGTGTTCTAACCAGCCATCAGCAGTCTTTGCAGTAGAAATGATTTTTAATGAAACATGGTGGGGAGCCCTGTCATGAATAAACCATAACGCCCCCATCTATGGGGGTTGTGTGGGGCAGAAATAAGATGGTGCTGCATAGTTGTCCTCATTTTATCACTGCATGTCTTCTAGCTGTCAAGGGTAGTACAGCCTGTCCAGCCTCCAAGATCTCCTCTTCCTGTATTTCTTCATCTCTGATATAATTACCCATATTAAGACACTCTGTAGATCTTTTCTCCTGCATCACAACAGCAGTGTGCACTTGTTCGTCAGCCCTTGGGGCTGAGGCAGGTAATAAAGTCCCTTCCTTGTATCCATGGTGGTTTTGATGGCGAAGGAACTCAAGAGGAAGACCTGGCTCTTAGGCTACAGCATCTGGTTGTGGACACAGTACTCATTGCTTGAACAGGAGGTTCAAGCACAGCCGCCTTGTCAAAGATCTCATTTAGGTCAGCAGAGCATGGGCAATTATGTTCAGCCAAGAACCACACGTGTATGCCTGTGTCCCTCATCTCTTCAGTTCTGGATCCGCACAGTGATTTAGCTCCTACAATCCAGGTGACCCAGTGCAGCTTCATACTAGTACAGAGGAAGGGAATGGGAGAGAGAAAGAGGAGCTTTCTAATCTCTAAATCCACCAATACAAACACCACTTTTACCGATGTTGACCATGGTTCTTTTTTCCTCCTACACATGTCCTTAAATATGTATAAGTTGTACATAGAATAAGAAATTCAGTGTAGATAACCTAAGACATGTTCATGAGGAAAACACACTCCTTTATATATAAAAAGGAAGAGCTTTGAAACAATTATTTCCAAGCAACAAATTTTGGTGTTATACTAGATAGCTTTATAAAAAGTAAAATTTCCCAGTCTTTAGAGGATCACTTCCCCCAAGAGGAATAAATGTATTTGTTATTATATGTAGTCTTTAGGATAACTTTGTAAAATAATTTGTTGTAAGACTATTACAATCATACATTAATAGTTTTGTATTTAAATTGGTATTGTGAGATAAAACTAATGCAAATCATTTTATTGGACTGTTTCCTGCATTATATCAATTCTTTGTCAAGTTGCTTGTAAAGACTACAGAAAAATCCTGAGCGTACCGTAACTATGTTTCATAATACAGTAATTATATGTGCATAACTTTAAAAAGGAGAAATCTTTAGGGATATCTTCCTTTTACAGAGTGGGATATTATCACAATAATCTACAGTCATATAGATATTTAAATAATTAAATGTCTGAATTGGCTTGTGTTTTTAATTTTTTTCCACTCACTGTCACCATGATGTTAGTACATATTTTTATACCCACATATACAGAGCTTTCAGAGAAAAACTACTTGAAAATTATTAATATTTTGGGTTAAAATAACATAATTAAGATCAACCTTTCCTTTTAAATAATAACTCCTTTAAATGATTCAGGAGGGTTTTTTTGTATTAACAGGACGGCAGCAGGTACTAGATCAGTACAATCAGTTTTGCTTTTCTGCCACTGCATTACAGGACTAGGTGACCTGCTGAGCCCCTGCCAACTGGAGTTACTCGATGGCTCTGGGATCGTTGCCTGAGAGTAAGCCTGGGGCTAACTGTAACCATCAGGCCCTTTTCTGCCCCGCCAGTATTCTGCCAGTGGTTAAATACACTCTTTGCCGGAGGAAAAAGACCTGGCCAACACTTTTAATCTCCACCCTTCTTTGTAAGGAGAGGAAGAGCTGCGGTCTAATTCCAGCATTATAATCAGAGTCTGAAACGGGGCTGAGTCTCCTGTCAGTCTAACTCCATTTACTTTGGCTGCTTTTTTATGGTGGCATGAGTATGGAATGAATCATGCCCTCTATTTTCTATCACCGTGCCTACAGCCAAAGTCAAGTGATACAGATCAACCGACACAAAGGGCATCAGCATCTTCAGAAGCAAACTAAGTTACTTCCATACCCTGCTCCTAAGCTGGAAAACTGATCATCGCAAGGCTGACATGAAAAAAACCAGGAATGGTGAGAATCATAAGGGCTCCAGCAGAACTCAGGAGGATCGTTGAACAACGCGTGTTGTCTGGTCCTTGTGCCTTTTCAAGTCCTGCAATAGAAAATTGTCATACTACTACCTGTTACAGAAAGGAGTGGTAAAAAACAGTGGAAGAGGAATTATAGCCTTCCTTGGACTGCAGTTTTATTCTGTTTAATTGAACTACTCCACAACACCCAAATAATAATATTATTAGCCAGTTAAGTGATCAAAGGCAGTATTTATGTAATAATGTTTATAAGGTTTTAGCATAACAAAACACAGTCAACTGAGAGTTTTTCCTGCATACCTTAAACTCTATTATGAAACAATTAACTATGTACTGATTCATTTGACCTGCTTCGCCATGATAAATGGAGACCTGTGTCTGTCCATATGTAATGAATTTCTGCAGCAAAGACCTTCATACAATGAAAACCTGTAACAGGGGTTTCATTGCATTAAATAGTATTAAAAACTAAAGGAGAAAAAGCAACACAACTGGTCTTAGAAGACTGTATGGGGACAGTCTACAGATTTATACTAGAGTTTTTATATGTGAGTACACACAGGCATAAGGAATTCAAATACCTAAAATAGATGAGTCCTAGAATACCAGATTAATGGGCAAGTAAAGGCTAAACATTCATGCGAATCAACAGATAGTGGAAGATAAGGTCTGTCTCTCCAAGAAGAACCTGATTCATGAAGAAATTATGTGCAAGCTAAATAGAAAGCCCTCGGGTGAAGAAGGTACAGGCATCTGTTTTCTGGACAACTTAAAAAATTAGAGTCTGAAGACTAATTTCTAATTCTACTTTCACCAATGTAAACTCTGAGAAACTCCCCTGATTTCAGTGGAGCTGCTCCAGACTTTCAGCATTTTTACTGACTGGTCTGTCCTCGAACTCTCCATTTGTCAGAAAGATCAATTTTTCCTAAACCCTGAATACTATTGTCTGGTTTTCAGGGTTGTAGGAGTTTTGAATAAGATCAGCATCTTATCTCTTGATGTTCTTTTTTATATTCCAGATTACCAGGTAGTTTCTGTAATGTTCTGTGTGGATGCCTCCATAAACTGTCCTTACTCTGAATTTACTGAACAGGTGTTACTTTTATACACCTGCAGATGGTAAGGCTACCAGAAAGGACAACAAAACAAAGCTAAACAGCATTTCAGATAATATAATGCCGATTCCTCATTTATCATACAACTATCGTGAGTCACTTCAAATGGGCGGGCTCCAAACGCTGAATTGGGCTTAGATGGAACAGTGGACATACAGAGTTAGGAGGAATAGCCCAGGAAGTCTCACACTTCGTACAGAAAGATATGCTTTTGTTTTATGCACAGGAAGGAATACTTAGCAGTGTCTCACAAAAAACCTTTCAGAAAAAATAGTCCTGTATAAAAAGATTTTTTTATTTTGGTAACAGAATCACTTGGGGATTCCCTTTATTATTGCATTGCTACGTTTTATACATAATGTGTCGTATCAAACAAAAATCATAATTATTTTCTTTGATATGGTTTGAGAGAGGCAAGATAAGACTGTGACTTGCTAGGAAAAGCACTTCTTTGTTGTTTTGATTTATTGTCTGTCTGGCTGAAGGTATATCCCCAGCACTGTTTCTTTTCATACTTCTGTTACTCCTGTTTTTGACTAGATGATGTCTTAACTGCTCCCACCCATAAACGATTGCAGAGTCAAACTGATGCAAAAGCTGACATGATACAACCTAGTTTCCTTAGTCTAGTGCCTTTTTGCATCAAGAGGAATGTGAGCTTCTTGTAGCGTCTTAGAGTTGACCTTGCACCCTTCACCTCCTCCTCCCTGCCACAGTTCTGCTGTTGGAGGCACCTGCAGTTCAGGGAGGTTACTTGCACTACAGGAAATGGGAAAACACAGTTTCTAAACTTATACTGGCAGTTTTTGTGGACTGGCTAGGCTTCTAAATGGGATGAAGAATAGGCAGAGGTTATGGTTTGCACAGCAAAATACCATAAATAGTTACATCAATCTGAAGCAAATGGAATTGCAGTTCTATTGCACGTCAAGCCACAAGAAGCAGTCTGTGCTTTGGATTTCAGGAATATTTAACAATCTTTACAGTACATTGTAAACATTTTGAACTGAGTCATAGCACTGGCCTCCTCAACACTAAGTGCTACTTGATATGTGCCTAACAAAGCCTTAAAACATGTAAGAAAATAAAATTATAAAAATCTAATACATAAATCTTAAGGGCAAGATATGCAGAAAACTAAAAGCTATTGCTTCTCTCCCACTGTTTGGCACAGGGCAATCACACAGCTGATGATAGATGTCGTTTACCCTACTGGCAACACTTCAGTGTCAGAGATCAATCCTTCTATCTACAGCCAAGTCCAAACCAGAACACAGCGTTGGCTTTCGTACAAAGGAACATCTACATGGCTGTTGGGGATTAAAGCACATGAAGAGTAAAGCCATAGTAACTGAGATTACAGGGAGACTTTGGGGAGATAGTACATATATTTACTCAAATTTGGGTCAGTCAGAATACATGATAAAAATCTTCACTTCTGATGCTTTTGCAAAGAGATACCTCTGCTTCGTTCCTCCACTCAGGCACATAATCAGCCTCGGATACAAACATATTTCTAGTCATTAACTAATAGTTATCATTTTAATGAGCTTTTCATCAATATTGGCCATAAATATTTTACTCCTCTTGAATGACTCAGCATTCTAATGCTGTAAGGGATTTGCCTGAGAAAAACCATAAGTGCAGTCTGGCCATTCACAGCAGGTACAGTTTGTCATGAAAATACCATTTAAGAATTCCCTGTTGATTGTTAGTTACATTAAAATGTTATTGACTGTTTCCAGGGAAGCAGTAAGAGAAACAATCTCTTGATTTCCAGAGTCAGTGGCTCCCCAGTATAATGCACTAGAAATCTGGAAGAACTGAATTCTAAGGTTTTTAACCAGATTTAACGTTTCAGGCAAAATGCTGCAGTCTTAGAGGTACATGGTGAAATGAACCTTCCTCATTACTTGATAATGAACATTAAATAAAGAAAAAGCTATCTTAATTCTGACTGAACTATTGGGTCCTGAAAACTGATACGTTATCTATCAAGTCCAGTTGGAAAGAACTCCATATCAGTAGAGTATATAACCAGCCAAACAGGCAGGCGGATTGTGCAAGTACGCACATTCAAGGCCATTTATATTTATGAGCGAGTCCTGAATATGCACTGATATGAAGTCTCAGGAAGGGAGTTCTGTATTCATGTGCCAGTTTATTTCATACACAATCTCAACACCAGCAACATTAAACAAAAAAAGCGTAATATTTTATTAGCCAAGAATAAGAGCATACAAAGGGAAAGGAAGTATTATGATCCCATTTTTACAGAGCATGAAATAATGAACAAAGAGCTTAGTGTCTTACCTTGGGTTACGTAGGAAGTCTTTGGCACAGGCAGTAAATGAAACCAGGTCTGCCTGCTTCACCCCCATTTCTTAGCAGGGCATCATCCCTCACCTTTAAGTCTGCATGTCTGAAATCAAAGGCATACACATTCTGTCAGACTGAATCAGGGAAGGTTTGTACAGCTCTGTTCTTGCAAGTAGTAAGCCTTTAACTTAATCTATAATTGAAGAGGCAGCATTTCCAGGAGGCAAGCCTGGGCACTGGTTCAGTACAGAACATGGCTACTCATGAAATTTTTAGTACTTTTTCTAGTATCACCCCTGTGGTCCTTAAAGTTTTCCATTTGAACTCATAGCAAGATCGTGACCATAAATAATAGGACAGCATGAAAAAGAAGTAATAAAGAATATGGCAGAAATAGTCTGACCAAGAGACCACTAGCTTTTACAGAGCAGAACAGGAAGTATTACCTAATTAGACCTACGGGCTAAGGGTTTGTGAGATGAAATAATGTTGACAAGTTTTGGCCCATGTAAACTCTTGCTAGGTGTATCTCCACCGTACAGCCTGTTACACAAGTACCTAGATGTCAGACTGAGGAACTTGTTGGAAGACACCTGCCCGGCCACTGTCTTTCCAAGAAAACCAGGGTGCACAGAGGACTTACGCAGATCAGGTTTACACTAATGTAAAATCTGCAGGTGGCCAGACTAAGCACAGCTACCATACTACAGCCTTTCAGTACACACCCAGCTGCTAAGGCTCAGATCTCCCACCATGCCCCTTGATTTTGGATTATGCTTGGCCCACTTCAGCACTAAGGTTTTTTGACTTTTAGCTGGTACCACATCTTTGTGAGAAATATTTTTGCCATCCAGAAATTAAAAATAACTGAAAATAGCATTTTGAATAGTTTTTTCCCCCGGTGTAAGACACCCAAGGTAAAATAAATTAACTTCCATCTAAATGCAAAACAAAATCATGACTGCACCATATCTGTGTTGTTATGGCTTAGAATAATTCCGTGAACTACTGCTGCTAACAAAACATACTTTGAGATCATACAGTATAATGGTTTACAGGGCAAACACCACTGAGTTGAAGAGTTGGTGCTATAGAAGTATTTTATGAATGGGGAATCCACACAGGCAGTTTCCATTAATATCAGTGACTTATCAGTGCCATTCTTTGCTTGTTTTCCTGAATGGAACGAGAGTCCCTGCTAAGAAGAGATTTCTCACCTCAAAAAGAGCAATAAAAACTAAGCACAAGAGTCATGTACTCTGCATATAATTACGTTTTGCTTGATGGATGTTAATAGAATTGCACTAGCTGATGAGTTGGTCCCTTATAAGCATAGGACTGCGCTATCTCAAGATACATGATACATAGCTGGATAGATACATGTATACAGCTAGTCTACCCATACTTTATCATTACTACTACTATTATTATTATTGTCTATTGCCCTGTCATGCACAGGAGAAACATAGTTCTTTAGTTATCATATAGTCTTCACAGAGACTAAGGCAGATTTTATTTATTTTTACCTTTTCCACTTAAACTTAAAGAAGCTCTCACCTTCTGGAGACACACAGGAAAATAATTACTTCTAGGAAATTTGCATTTTTACAGCCCTCAAGGCTCTTCGGGCAAGAAAGCCCTATTGCAGTCAATGGCAGTTACCAAATCAGGAGTCCTGCACAGGGTGCAGGGCTGCAATTCTGTTTGCTTCTGTATCTGAGGCCTTCACAGAGGAGTTTCATGTACATACGGAGGGTGTTTCAGTCTCCCTGGAGTCTAAATGGAAATTTCTTTTCAAATCCTTTCCGCTGTAGCATCTCTACTTGAGCAGAAATGTCAGAGTGGTCTCACCCTCACTTCCAGGGCCTCCTGCTTCCCAAGGTTAAGTGCTCTGCCCAACCTTCCTGCCAGCTGATACCCAGGGACCTTCCCACCACATCTTCCAGTCCATTAGAAAGATTGTTGGCTGGTTCATTCAAGTTCTCCCTGTTTTAATTAAGAACCTTTACACCTTTCACTGAACTTCAGGAGTTTACCATGGTCTCGATATTCTTTTGCACCCCCTTTAAAAATCAGATAATTTTACCCTGGGTGATTACTGGGCTTTCTTTTGCTCATTTGACTCCTCCATGCTCATTCCTCTACCCTCAGCTCCTCATTCAGCCCACAGTCTTGATTACAACTTTTCCGGCTGCTGCGGAGGCCTCAAAGCTGCCTTCGTTCTCAGGAAGTGCTGCTCTGCTCTAACCTCATTACTGGAATCTCCTCTGTCTCCCGCATCTTCTCAGTGTGGCAGCTGCCCCTTCTGAGCTCATCAACTTTTTTTGCTCAACCTCTCCATGACTTTAAATCTTCTTGCCTTAACGACTCCTCATCAGCTCTCCATCCTCTCCTGCTTTGTCTGCCCTTTAGTTTGCTAATGTGGTACCTGGTCCTGTCTTGTTTTTGTCTCCTCCACCTTTGCTCATCACCATGGAAACCACCTCCATCTTGTCTGTCAGTCAAGCCCCTTTGGCAAGAACTCCAAAATGCCAACAGCTTTTCTAAACAGTAAAATTATTTCTAAATTACAATCATTCTTACTATCCTGCAGGTAAATATTTGGCCAGATTCTTATGATATCAATATTTAATTGCCGTGACATATTTATTGCTGATTTTGACATGAGTTTTCCTGCCCAATTGTACGTATCAAAATTCCAATTCAAGGAATTTGAATGGAAGCACCTTCCATGCTTGTGGGTACCGCAGTGTCACTTTCCTCTCTGTCTCTCCATTGACTCTCCTTTTGCTGCTCTCCAGCTACACACCATGTGTCTTGAATTCCTTCCACCCTCTGTCTATTCCACCCAAACTTCTTATTCAGTGTCAGGAGTTAACGTGCAGCTTTGATTTCCTGTAACATCAGCTTTCACCATGCACTTAATGATTTTTCAAAGAGACATTTTTGTGTTTTCTGCCCCAAGACATTCATGGAGCTCCCGATGGACATGTCCAGCAACAGTGGTCAGCACTGGCTGTTGCCACTGCCCTGCCTTGTGTCAAATCTGCTGTTTCTTATGTCATACTTGAGAGGACACCTTTAATGTGCTGTTTGTTGGGATAAACAGGTTGGAACCAGGGCTTCGGGTTCGTGGGCACCGTGATGATGGAAGTACATTGTTGGAGACAGGAAGGAGTTAACTCTCTTTACCCTGGCTGCTAGGAAGCTGTTCCTGGATGCAGAGCAGCACTGATCAGTTCTCAGCTGGCACTGGGGAATGCCTGCACTGAATTCAAGGTCTTTCTCTGCTTCTGACCCTGCAGCTGCATTCCCAGCTCTCGCTGTCTCGCTGCAGGCAGTGCTGGGACACACAGTTCAGACACCTGACCCAAAGAACTAACTGCTTTAGTTCTCCTGCTGTGTGACCCAAACTGACCAACAGAGTATTTCATGCCATAGTATGTCATGCTCAGGGCAGAGACGAGGAGGGGGTCCGGTCGCCATTACTCTTCCTCCCTGACTCTCTCTCGTTCACTCCCGTACGCCTGCTAATCCTCACCCTGACTCCTGCGTTAGCTGCTTCGCTAACTCCTGTGCTGGCTCCTTCGTGAGGGAGTTGGTGGGTTTGTTTTAGTTTCCCAGTCATGTTATCACTGAGAGGGTTCGCTCGGAATCTGCTGCAGCAGCGCTCGGCCTGCGGCCCTCGGCCTGCGATCGCTCTCGGGCTGCGGCTCTCGGGTTCTCTGGGTCTGACTCCCACTACTCAGCACCTGTTGTGCATTGGTCAGTGGGTAGTGAGTAACATATCATATCATATGTTTTATTTTCTATTGTTTTAATTCTTTATTAGTAGTAGTATTTGTATATATTAATTTAGTAAATAGCTCTTATCTCAATTTTACCAGCTTCCTTATTTCTTTTTCCTCCAATTCTTCCCCTCCGCTGAAGGAGGGGAGGGGGATTTGTGAGACCGGCTTCGTGGTGTTTTGCTAGCCGGAGTTAAACCACGACATACATGTTTCAATATCTCAGTCCTAATTCCTTTATTGCTGAATTTAATAGTCACAGTAGACTCTCTGAACTTAATCCAGATCAAAGGAGAGCAGGAATCAGTCTGTGCATTGTAGGTTGTTTTTAATCTGCATAAAATTTTTCTGGTCTGAATATGGTTTTGCACTATGCAAGGATCACTGATTTTTTACCATGTACATCTTTAGCTGAGCAAAACTGGTCTCACTTAATCACAGAATCCTTTCCTCACCTCAGATTACATATAGAGTCTTGTTATGATGTATTACACCTTCTAAATATAAAAACAAATATCTGCACTCGTGTCAACATAAGAGACTCCAGCTTTTGGGCTTTTTCACAATACAACTACTCCAAAATTTTGACTTGCCAGTTTAGATTCACTTAGTACTCTATAAAATTTACCCAGGAAAGTTCCATTAAAATATTCATCAAATTCAATATTGAATGACTTAATTAAAGCTACAAGATAAATAAGATACAGTAAGTAAATGAAACTGAAAGGCAGTTATGTCACACAGCAGGAGAACTGCTTTAGTCTTAATGCTTTCCTAATTAATGGATTCTTAATTCCTGTACTGGGGTAATACATGGGTTTGTGTGGGACTGTTCTCTGCTAACTAAAGGAGTGTAGTTTACCCAAGATGGTGAGGAAAAAATTGGGTTTTTATATAAACTCATAGGAGAAAATCTGCTTTGTGTTATGAGGGTGGCAGGTCCATGGTGATGTTTGATTATAACTGCAATCACCCATTTCAACCTTTGCGAAGTTTTTTCAGCTCTATTTCTTTTGTGGTCAGGGTGTTCAACAAGAATAGTCTGAAACAACCTCATTGCTGCTGATGTAACAGCAGTTTAAGAGAAGTCCTCCATAAAGCCATAACAGCAGTGAACTGGCCCTGCGGGGAACCACAGCCCACGCCTCGACCGCACAACTGCACCAGGAGCCGCTGCCTCGCAGGCGACTAGATGGCACTGCTCTGCTGAGCACAGCTCCCAGCAGAAATGCTCTGCTTCCCGACTGAAATACCCTAAGCTCTGGCTGAAGCTGCTTTCATCATCAGTATGAACACAAAAGAAAGAAAAGCTAAGCTTAGTGTCTTTCTATATAAATGAAATAGGTTTTATTCATTTCTTGAAGTATTTTGAAGCCCGTATTTATTCTAAGGCTACTTAAAGGAAACTATGCATTAAAAATACGTTATCTGGGAGACAGACTTTAGGTATGAAGAGGTATTACCTACGGGTCAGTACACTCAAGTGCAGATTGGTATAAAATCTAGCAAAATAACGCTTTGTAACATAGTGTAGCTTTAAATGGTTTAAGTAATTCTACACAATAGTTACTATTCTGGTAGTCTTGGATATGCTCTCATTAGCTAAATGCTTTAATTCATTATAGAGTCTAAGTTAAAATCAAGCTGCAATAAGCAATGACAGTTACATTAAAAACGTATTTTTCATGTAAGTGTCAGTGGTTTTAAGATGAGCTAATTTCAACATGAGTGATGGTCTAAGGGGAAGGCAATATGCCTTGTCATTCAGAGGAAGATTCAAAACGAATTATACACATAAAAACTAATTGTATATATGAAACAGAAGAACTCAAGGGACAGACCCAAAGGACAAAAATGTTAACAGTTAAATGATGACCTTTCTCAGTGAAGTGTTTGAACCAAGATAACATTCTCTGATTAACAAAGTCAGAGTTTAACTCTGCTTTGTTATTGACCTCAGGTGAGTTTATGGACTACACTTTAAAGCCCAGAGCTGATCTGCCCCTCTGGAGCTGGGGCTGGAGCTCAGACATGCACGGATGCACCAGCTCATGGGTTTCCCAGCCCTGGTGGAATGAGAGGTGAATTGTTCATCATCCAATTCAGGCAGAATCAGCCAAACTAGCCCAGATCACTTCTTCAGCTGCTCCAAAGGGAAGGCTTGTGTGATCCCATCTGTTCAGCAGAAGAGCTTGGGAAGCAAGTATCCCCAGAAGAGAGGCTGCAAGAAATGTTTGTGGGTTAATAACTTCTTAAATCATTGCAGCTGTTTGCAAAGTTAAAGTCTGTGCTTGACATCTTTTATCCTTTTTAGGGTTTGTCTGTCCAGGGGTTGGAAAGGACCTAATGCAATTCAGATTGCATAGGGGGAGGACAGAAAATCTTCATATTTAACATAGACATTCCTGGTATATTTCTGTGACTATATGCAATAATCTTGTACATCCCTCACCTCCAACTCAGACTTGGCTTTTCTTTGCTGCACAAGCTGTGAGAAAGTCTTTACAGAGAAGTTGATGTGTTTACCTTTGGCAAAGGGAGAATCTGCCACATGCCAAATACAAAACTTCTTGGATCTTATTCTAGCACGTCAGTCTTTTAATCTGGAATAGAAAAGCCAAAACAGTGTGTGAGGACTTCTTATCTTACATTTATTCCGAATTCTGAAGCATCTTTCTCTACTACATGAAAGAATGCTGCAGACTGTTACGTGACAAAGGATTTTTCTGGTTCATCAGATCTTTTGCCTGGGGACTTTTGTGCCTCCAGTATTTACAATGAGGCACCTTCAATTTCTAGTAGCTACATTATTCTTTAACAAACCTTTGCCCTACTATTACTACAGTCCTAATGTAAACTATTCAGCTATGCCCACAATTAACCACAGAATGAATTGCCTTGCAGCACAAAGAAAGAAATTGTGACTCGAAGACCTTTAAAATCAATTCAATAAAATTGATAGAACGCTTCCAGCGCTTTGCCTGGGAGCAAAGCATTTCTCAGCAGGCCCATCAGGTCTAACGCGAGGAAACCAGACACCAGCTCCCACTGCCTCCTGGCTGGGGACACACATTTATGCAGAGCAGCCTCTTTTCCAGTCTCTGATCCCACGTGTCAGACCCAGTTAGATGATGGGTCACTCCTGGGTGTTCAGTTATTGCTTTCTCTTTTTTTTTTCATTGCAATTCTGTTGTATGTAGCTTTTGCTGTTAAGATAAGAAATTACCATTATTATTGTTCAAGAAGTCTGTGAGGATGGTTTGTAAAACTAGTAAGCTTTCTGGGACCATTACACTTAAAACTAGCTTATGTGGGGGTTTTATTATGATTTTTCTTCTTTTTTTCTTTTTTCTTCCTTTTTTTCTGTCGTGGTGTGTTTTAACCCACTTCAGCTCCGAAGTCCTTTGTTGTACAGCTGACAGGAGGTTGGCTTCATACAAGGGAACTAATGATGTGGGGATAAGACGACGAAGGCAGTGGGGAACAGTGGCAGGGATAGCTTTTTCTATGGCAACAAAGGGTTATTCTGGCTTGATGTTGTAGAAAAATACAGCCTTTGACTGACTCCACACAAGAGTGGCTGTTGCCCAAGGTCTTCCCGAAGAGTAGGATAGTCAGGTACTTCACTCATGGCAGACGTGGGGAGTCAAAAGGTGAGAAATGCAAACAGCACAACAGCGGTGGGCATCATGGCTCTGTGTCTCACCTGAACGGTAATGCTGGAGTGCTCCATTTTTGCCCAGGTATCCCAAGCTCATGAGCCAACCACCAAGATTGTGAGAGTACTTAAAAGAGTAATGTAAGAAGGGGTTGTTTACTAGCAATACTTCCAACTGGGATTTCTTTCAAATCTCATTTTTCCATCTAGAAAATCCATAAATAAATTAAAACCTATTTATTCTTCATTAGCCTAGAAACTCAGGACTCAAGAAAAATGCCACTACCACAAGCTTCAGGATGAAATTCTGTAAACTCTCATTGCTGAGCATTTGAGATGCTACCTTCTGAATTACCAATTCAGTTCATGTTATTTTTTCTGCCTTATTTCCAGAATAAATCCATCTTGCTGCTTCACTCTGCTTTGCTTATGAGCTCTGACAAGATCACAGCTTGAGATAGGGTGGTTGCATACGACAGGCAGAACAGGGTTGTGATCATGGTAATTGGCTGAGACATCCAGGCCTGTAATTGCTTAATAATAACCATATCTGGTCTTTTTTTGCACAGCAAGCCTGTGTTAAAGTTGTCTCTGACTGCTTAGCTAACTAAGAGCTGTGGTGCACGAAGTAAAGTAGAGCTGCATGCAAATGGTGCGATAAACATAGAAACCATCAGAGATGTAAAATACTTCAGGGGTAAGAGACAGCCAGTAGAGATATATCTGCTGTGGAAAAACAAGGCTTGAGAAGCCTTGGGTTCCCTAAAATAAAATAGTACTCAGCACTTCTTAGGAAGTAAAGTTCTATATTTCAAATTATTGTTCTATGAAACAACCTGCCAGAGAGATTTCAGATAGTGAGCGGTTGCATGGTACTTAGTTGCTGGCTGGGATTAAACCACAAGAGCATAATGTAATTTTTAATTTGTGGCCACTTTTTAAATTTTTCTTAATTTTTTTTTTCTGCAAATTGATCTGACGGTGAATCCCAACTTCTGAACATGGCTACTGTATTCGCTCAGTGCTGTTCATTAAAGAAGGACATTTGCATGGAGGTTAGAAAGAGATAGCCTTGGAGAAAAGACTTCTGTGAAATTCCTTCTATATTAAACTATTTTAAGGACTGTGATTGATTGGCATGAATTTCTGTGGACCAACCACTATACATGTTAATTTTAGCAAGGGCAAGTCCTGAGGATATTCAGATGACACTTTTTTAACGCAGAAGGAAATTAATGTTTGGGACAGGTTGTCAAGTAGCAGTTGTATCTGTCACCATCACTTTGTGTGTGTGTAATACATGAATTAGACAACTGTATAGAACAAAATGACAGTCCAGATGTCAAAGTTAGACAGAAGGTTATACAGACTCAGATAAGTCACCTATCTGCCTTTTCTGATGAAATTTTACCATTTTGAATTATATCCCAAGACAGTAAGCACAGCAATTATATGAACAAAAATGCAGTCCAGCTATTTTATTTAGCATTTTACTGATGAGTTTCTCCATATATGCTTTTTTTGCAGCACTGAGGATTATCATTACAATGTAGAGGATGCTACTGAGGAGAAACTAAGAGGAATAAAAGGGAAGCAGGTGTAATCAAGACAAGGGTGGGAATTCTGGTAGAGGCAAAACAAATGAGTTGAAAGGCGTGGCATAGGTTTATTAACTATTCATAACTTAGAAAGGTGGTTGACATCCATCAAACGTCCTGACAGCTCACCACTTAGCCAGCTGGTTTCTCAAAGGTACTTGAGAAAAAACGGATGTTTGCTTCAAAACTGAGTGAAGTTAACTCCTGGTAGGAGAGAGAGAAGATTATGGGTGTCCACATGTAAACCAAAATAGTTATGCACAGAGGGCAGCATGAATAAGGAATGCAACAACTCTCAGCCCTGGTGATGACAGGAACAGCAGCTGGAGGTACAGGACTTAGGGGCAGAGTGAGTACATAATGTAATAAAGGACTGGACTGTGCAGAAAGCAGGTTATACCTGGCATCAGATTCTCCAAGTGCTTTTCTGCTTCTGGTGGTGATAAAAGCTGTGCAAAATGATGATGATGTGCTTAAATCAAAGTGGTCTATTAATTTGTACTTTTCCCCACAGTGCGTTGCTTTGGTCATAAATAATTGTGAAAGGTGTGCATTAGAGGAGTGCAGAGGCTCACAGCTGCAGATACAGGAAAGAAAGGAGGAATAAGTCACACAAAACTCGCTGGCTTGAGGGTGCACGTAGCTGTTAGACTTTGTGGTGTTCTCAAACAGAGTTTCAAGCTGTACACTTCTTAGTCTGCTTAACAGCATTGTATTTTACAAACTTGCTAATAGATTAGTCTAAGGCAAACAGCTCTAAAACTGTAGCAGCTGATTTCATTCTCTGAGGAAGCTTTCTAATCCTCAAGTCCAATCTTTATAGACTTTTTGGCAACTGTAGCATAAAAAAAAATCCTCCCACAAGTTTCAAGCAGGAACAGAAAAAGGAATCATTAGTTTGATCAATCTTTCACTGCATGATCTTTCCATACTTAATTTTTACCCACCAGATCAAAAGACTGAATTCTTCCAGGCTGCACTGAACTTCTTCAAATTCTTAGAAATAAAAAGACAGTAGTATCAGAGAAAAATCATGTCGTTAATAGCTGAATAGATTTGGTGGCTCATGTAATTACATTGAAAAAAATCTGGGTTCCCATGTATAGCAAATGGCTTATCAATCTTTCCGAAGTTTTACCTATAGAAAAGTATTTATCTTCAGCATTCAAATCTGTAAAACCTCAATTTTAAATTGTGTGTAAACAAATAAATTCCTATTTTGTAACTGAAAGCATGCTCATGTTGGAAACTCTGAGGATTCTGCCGTTTTAAAGATATCTGAGTCATGCAATGTTTCAATGAGTTTGTAAACTTAATTAGTGGGCAGACTCAAATTATTGAAGGGATTACCAGGTTTCCCAAGTCTAGGTGCCTAACACTGGTTGCATTGCTGCACTTTAGCTGGAACAAATCTAAAGCCACAGTTATGGGAAAATATACACACTTGAACATGTTTTTATGCAAATTCCAAGACACAAACTTATACATCTTCTTAGGCCAGTGTTTTTTTACTGGGTGTATCTGAGTTGTCTTTCTTAGGAATATTTTCCCAAGTCAAAGCCTGAAATTATATACCTGTTGCAGAATGTGGTGGGTGTAGAGGATGTTCTTGTGTCCTTTGACTCCAGGCGTTCTGCTACACGATCAAACTGTCACACACGATATTTCCAAGGACAGTTAATCACACTGCACTTAAGCGAACAACAATGTTCAGCTACAGAGTGTTGGAAAATCCAAGGTTATGAAAACGACATAGCACTTTAAAGGAACATAGTAACCATTTTATTTCAGGTTTTCATTGTTTTCATTTCCAGTTCACCAGCAAAGTTAGGGAGCTGAAAATTCAGACACTGGTATTTTATGACCCAAAGATCATTCACACACAAACATATATTAAAAGAAAAAGATAAAAAACCCAAACTGGCTGTGTGCAAGCTACTATTCTGTGGCAAAGCATGCTCTTTTCTTCACAATATACATAATGAAACACAATCCCTTACCAGTTCATCACTCAAAGAGCTAAATCTGATTTTGCAGTGAAAATGCAATTTCATCTCATCAGGTTCCATAGTGCTGAAATACTAAACTTAACAATAGAAACTGATGTGATATGTTTCAAATTAAATTGAACCACTGCAAACAATGGGTTTCTTCAGAGGCTGGCCTTGACTGAATATGTTTTTCCACTTCATTTTGCAAAGAAATCATCAAGTCTAATGGCTTCAAGCAATCTAAGTGATGTGCAGGCTGAATGAAAAAAATAAGCGATGTCACTGAAATAATGCCACACACAAACAAAGAGAAATTGTCACACAGTGCACTGAAGGCCTTATCACTTCCCAGATCATCTGAGGAACGTCAAACCAAAGCAAGGAGCCCAGCCTTAAACCAGTGAAGTCAGAGTATTATAGAGATTTTCATCCAGTGTCCCTGGAAGAAGGGGACAGTATAGGCCTGAGAGCCTGTGACTGACATAATAAAAAAAGCCTTCTTTAAGTCATAGTCGTTAGAAATAATTACAAATAAAACAAGAGGCATCTCAGTCTAAATTTAATCTTCTGTGGTCTTTTACTTCCTTGCAGATACTGTGAGAGACAGGTTTCTTCAGTATACTCAACATGAACTGGTTTGGTTTTGTTTGGGGTTTTTTTTTGGTGCCTAGAAATGAAAAATAAAAGGTGGGGGGAAATACCCAGAATTGTTTGTTTCATCTAGAGCTGAACTGCCAGCCAATTCCTCCTTTCAAAGCCAGATGGCTGTGAGCTAATTCCAGTACCAACTGTCCAATTCCTAGATGCCTGTTTGACAATATTGTTCTTCTTTATTTGTTTACTTTAGGAATAGGTCTGCAGGGAGGTTTACGGTCTCTATCATCCTCACTTCAGGGAATGCCTATGTGAGCAAAGAAAGAGTTAGGAAAACAAAACTTGGGAAGCTTTCTCCTAATCCTTCCAGGAAAATAATGAGCCTAGTGGCTTATTGAAAGGAAAAGCACTCAATTGCCAAACTGTTCTAGTCCTCACATGATATGGACATCTGAGCCCTCCCTGCAGGGCAGTAAGTACAAGTCCATCAGAACTGCGCTCCACTGCCTTCTTGCTGGCCTTCAAAGGCCTCCTGCAAGCTTCAGAGGGCTCACCTCAAAAGTTACAATGACTTCTGAAAAAAAGGGTTCTAGGGGAAATAGGTAAGTTCCCAGAAACCAGCTCAGCACCACACCTGGGAATCCTGCAACACTCAGGTAGTGGGTGAACTCCATTGCTGCATCTGCTACAATGGGAACCTGGTATTTACTTAAAACAAGAGTTATATGTTCATGTTTCGAGGTTCACCTTTTCAAAACTTGCCATAGTCTCTTTCTTGCTGTATTTTAGCAATGCTGACACACAGAGCTTGTGAAGCTTATTAAACTGTCTAGGCAACTAATCCAAGTGACAGTCAGCAGTTCAGCTGATAGAGCTGGTCTAATTAATCGCAGATATGAAAATGGACCTACAAGAGTTTGTTGCTTACACTTCATAAAGGTAATTGTAATGCATCAACCACTTATCTGATCAAACTACTCTTAGTTTCCACAGTTGTACTCAGGGCAGTTGAAAAGCAAGTAACTGATGTGAAGGGCTTTCATTGGTCACGCACACTGCAAGAGATGTTTCACCAGCTCCAGACCAGCGGCTCTGAAGGCCCTAGACTTTCCTCCACTGCTTACAGCTAGTGTTTTGCTCATAATTTCAACAGGTATATCAGAACAGTACTATTAATCATGAATTTTTGCCTTCCTTCTACATTCATGGTCTTTCTTTGGATAAGTTATACAACTAGGGTGAAAAACGCAGACCTGCTACTCTTAGTGAGGAAAATTCATTCCTTCCAGTTGAGAATCTGACAGATGATATATCAAGAATACCATGTGAGTCAAACTAAGAGGTTTGCACACTTAAAAACATAAAGAGACTTTAAAAAAAAAAAAAAAAACCACCATCATTCACCGTTTCATACCACTCTTACATTAAAAATAAGGCTAGGTCTTTTTTTTTTTCTTTCCGTGGGTAACATTTCTGAAAAGTTGACAAGCCAGTCATCCCTGGTAGCACAGAATTTTCACTATTTTTTTTTTTAAATATGATTACATTAAAAGCAAAGTCTACTGAAATAATAACAGCATAGTTCTCCTATGATATGACTGCCCTTTTATTTGTAGGAAATTAAAGAATTCGAATGTAGTCTGGAAGAATGCAGTCTGTTGATCAAATGGGTAAAAATTAAGCATGGAAAGCTCACACAGCTAACTACCTCTTTATACATCATTTTATACTGGTGAAAATAATTTTGCAAAATGACAGCATCTTAGCAACTTCTACATCAAATATTCCTTTACAGTGAAATGGGCAATTTTTCAAATGGCCACCCCTGGAAAGGCAACTTGTTAGCTTGGAATTGCACCATGATCTTTTGATTTCTTCCAGCCGTGTTGCCTGGTGGCTATGTTTCTGCAGGTCAGATTCTGCTTTGCTTATGTCTGTGCAGCTGCAGTGTTTTGGAAGAGTGTCAGGAGCAGAAAAGGCAAAAGAGGTAACTGAGAGCACAAGAGATAGCTTGTGCTTTCTTGGGACAAAATTTATGTGGGGCTTCAAAGTGAAGGTTCAGTTTTCTACATCAGAAGAGAGAGAGTAATTTAGGAATTATGTGACCAGAGAGCCTGGAGGTAGCAATGAATTTTGGAGCACCCTCTTGGTCATGCCGATGTGAACAGAGAGAGTATTAGGGTGAGCAACTAAATTGCCTTGGGCAGGAATTTTAATGGTGAGAGAGAGCAGAATTTGGAATGTTAATCAGGAAAAAGCAACAGAAAATTGAAAGCAGGTTGATCTTGGGGAAATAGAGACAGTCGTTAGGGAATATGACCCCAATTACATATATTACCTTAGGAATATTTGGACTTAACTCACACATTATATATTGAATGTGTAGTTCTTTATCAGCCCTTTGTATTATATTAGAAGGGCCATAGAAATAGTCTCTTGAAGTTAATCTGAAAATTCCCTTTTTTCTTTTTTTTTTTTTTTTGTGGCAATCAAAGACTTTCTAAAGACTCGTGAACAAAAGTAATTGGCTTTCATAGAGCAAGTAGCAGGGTTTCATTCTGCTTTGATAGGGGATTCATTTAAAATTGAGTTTCCAATGATTTATTTCTTAAAATAAGACAAATATATACTTTTTCTCCATTCTTATGTTCATGCAATCTAATTAATTATGAAAGGATTAAGCTTTTCTTAAAAGTTGATAAATGTGAGATTAATGAGCACTGGAAGGAGCAATTTGAACCATGTGGCCACACTACTTGGTTCTAAATTAACTGTAACCATTCAGGAAATGGATTTAGGAATCATTGTGGACAGTGCAATACAAATCTCTGATCTGTCTGAGAGCGCAGTTAAGAAGCAAGCAAATTGCCAGAATTTAAAAGAAGCGGGAGAGAAAGTAATAACAAAAGTATAATAATGTAGGTCTCTGAATTGACAGAATGATGCATCTGGCTCTAGTCTCCCTATCCCTCAAAAAGGTGCCGTATATAAGTGAAGAGTTTAGAGGTAGATGAGTGTGGGAAACCTCGGCTGGTCCGAGGGATCGGAATGTAAGCTAACATTAACCTTGAGCAGATAACCGTGTACCCTTAAGGAGTCTGGAAAGTCCCGAGAAGAGCTGAGTAAACAAGAGCAAGGTACTGCCTCCGCAAGGAGAAGAAGTTTAACGAAGATGCAACAAAGAAGGGATCGTCCTATCATGAACTGTTGGTCCTTTGAGTGAACCAATCATGCATGAACACACATTCTTAAGAAAGATATAAAACGGGCTTGTATAAACAATAAAGGGTCCATTTTGGCCTTTGGCTTTGGTGCACGATTCCGTGCGTGTCGCGTCCGTCTCAACAGCGACAGATGAGGAGAATAATTAGACATAAGAAAGAGAGATGGGAGGGAATGGTACTATATTCACAGAACAATTGATATAGGTATGCACAATACTGAATGAAAAATCTCTTTCAAAAAACCCTTGTTAGGTCGTCCCTTTTTCTAAAGCATCTATATTATGGTGCAACCAGACCTGACAGTATCCATACTATATGTACTTCCAATCAGTCTTATCTACTTTCTAGGTTCTAATATTAGCACCAAGAAATCTATAGTAAAGGTTTTCTTTAAGCCAGCCCCGTGGGCACCTTGCTAGTCAATGTCTTTTATATTTGCCTGTGACCTGTCTCCTATCCCTAATGAGGTCTATTGATGCTGTTGAAAATAGTGATTATTGGGAATCCAGCCTAGCATATACATACTAGCAGTAGGCGAGCCAATGACAGAGATGTGCGTGTCAGTGCTATGCAGCTTGACATACAGCTCTTGCTGTCCTTCAAAATGTTTGATCGTGTCAGAGTCAGTAAATTGCCTGGTCCTTAGGCATATTCTCTGCAGTGTAAGGACCAGCAGACTGACCCTGAGTCCAGGGCAGTCAGGACACTGTTAGCAGGCAGGTGAAATCCCTCTGAAGGATTTTCTGCGCAGCTGCCTGTGGTGAGCGATACACACTTATTGCAGGCAATCGAGCCTGTTGCTAAGGCGTGCTCTCTCATTTCTCAGTGTCACTAAACCCTCACAGGCAGCATCTCTGACCAGCCTCAGTTTCCTGGGAGACCCCACTCCATCCCAATAAGTACACCTTATGCACACCTTCACGGAGTCTTGTCTGGGCTACACCAATTGCCTCAGCACAAAGCAGCCGGGTGAACGGCAGAAAGTGCACTTGCCCATCCCTCCAGCAACCCAGGTAACTGGAACACCATTGCATTCCCATGCAGCAGTGATTTCCCACAGAGTACCTACTGTTCAAGTTCACAGGAGTCATATTTTACTGAGTGATGCCCCATGGTGTGGGCACAAACCAGCTGGAGAATCCAGGATGAATATCATGGTTTATACTTCAGGGGCAAAGTAATTTTATTCCTAAATTATTATGGAGAACTCAAAAATTTCAGGCATATGAAAATGTGATATGAAATCCCATAGGCAGTAAGGTCAGCTGAAAAATTCACCCTGCTACTTCAACTGCAAAAAAAAAAAAAATCTTCAAAATTACCTTCTTTTAAAGTAAACAGCAGATTATGTAATAAAAATTAAATAAACAAATATATAATCCCAGCAAAGCAAAGCACCACACTTCACACATTTCTCTCCTTTGAGAACAGATGAAGAAGAAAATGAACTATGTGTAATTTTGGCCAGTTGGGTCATTTAAAGAATTACTGCCAAAAAAACTGGGAGAGCTTGGCTGTGACTCACATTTTTCTATTAAAATCTCATAATGAAAAACCACACATTTGTGACAAACCTTGGCTCCTCAGTAATAGCACATCACATAATTGCTTAAATCTTTGGGTCTTATTTCTAAATCAAATTTCTTCAAGCTCATAGTTTCCAGGGAGGATTATTGGTATTTTTCTGAAGCAGCTAATTTACATGAGGCTTTTCAGTAAAAAAAAAAAAATACTGAAAACACACAAAGCGTATTTTTTGCTATCACAACTAAAAATCTTCAAATAACCTAGATCAGGGTTCTTTACATGTGAATAAAGTTATCTGGTATGCTATGGAGCATTTTATAAACTTATTTAAATCCTGTTGAACATTAGATATGCAAGGAATACAGATAAGATTTTTTAATCAGAAATTATTGAAATTCAGTTAAGCTTTCAAAATAGAGATATATTTCATTCCAATAAGCTTTATTAATTTTTTTAAAAGGTGTCCCTTTAAACCTCAATTGTAATCAGCCTTCAGACAAAATTTCCAGATGGTAGTTTCATTCTAGACAATCTGCTCTCTTGAGTGCCTCTCTCTGTAAAGCCCAATGAGCACCAAGTGCATTTATTATATTCTGATGCAACTCCCAGCGCAAGATAAATTTACGTCTAATCTAATAGTATATCAAATGTTTTACATTGTCATAATTGATGCAGCAATTGCAGAATTGCTGTTCAACAAAGGAAAAATGCCATGACAGAACACAGCCAAGCACCCTGACAGCATGACGTGAACCCTAATGAATTAGCTGACAGATGAGCACAGTAAGTTCTGCTCAAGTGTGCGCTCTCAGCAGCAGTCCAGCAAATCTGCTTTTCAGTGTATTTTTCCCTTGTAAGGCTAAGGTCCATTCAGATTAGTTCTCAGGTAGCGTATCAGGTGAAATGTGTTGAAAACATATAAAGAGTGCTTCCAGCTCCATGTTATGTACTCTGCTCTTGTGAGACCCCACTTGGAGTGCTGTGTCCAGCTGGGGAGTCCTCAACATCAGAAGGGTATAGACCAGTCAGAGCAAGTCCAGAGGAGGCCATGAGGATGCTCAGAGGGCTGCAGCACCTCTCCTATGATGAAAGGCTGAGAGAATTGGGCTTGTTCAGCCTGGGGAAGAGGAGGCTCCCGGGAGACATTATTGCAGCTTTTCGGTGTCTGAAGGGGCTACAAGGAAGCTGGGGAGGACTTTTTACAAGGGCCTGTAGTGACAGGACAAGGGGTAACGGGTTTAAATTGAAAGCAGGGAGGTTTAGATTAGATATCAGGAAGAAATTCTTCACAGAGAGGGTGTTGAAGCACTGGAACAGGTTGCCCAGAAAAGCTGTGGATGTCCCATCCCTGGAAGTGTTCAAGGCCAGGCTGGATGAGGCTTTGAGCAACCTGGTGTAGTGGAAGGTGTCCCTGCCCATGGCAGGGGGGTTGGAACTAGATGGTCTTTAAGGTCCTTTTCTGTCAGGCAGATTTCCAGCCTGTGTTGGTGCACAGGGAGCCAGGTGACCTCCACCAGCAGCAAACCACTGGTGCCTACAGAAATAAGGGCATAGTTGGAGGAGCTTGAGCAACAGTCCAGGACCTGATGAATAACAAACATGAACAAGGAACCTGGCTGAGGAAAAGAAGTGGCAGTGTGTGAAAGTTGTGTTGTATACTTGTCAGCTGCAGGTATACTGTGTGTGCCTCAGGTATGAGACTGTTCCACCTCTCTTGGACGATGGTGCTCTTTGCCTCTCAGCAACTTGCCAAAGCTGCAGTCTGGCTCAAGGAAAGCAGGGCCACAATGATGAACCTGCAGGAATGGGCCCTGGACCATCCCTGTCCCATACACAGATGCAGCCTCTCTTCCAGGCAGGGTCAAGCAGAGACACAACACTGCTGTCCTGGACAGTAACGGTATAAGTGATGGGACCCCATAGAAATCAGATGGGATATCCTCCAGCAGTGGTCACAGTGGATACCTGGGGAATTACAGAGGCTCTGCAAGAGTGTGTAAAATAGGTGCAGGCTGTAGCCCAGTCCGGCATGTCCTCAAGAATCCCTACATGAAGAACAGAAGATAATACCTAAAAATTCTTAACAGTATGGGACTCAATTGCTTGATTCATAGAAACATAGAATGGTTTAGGTTGGAAGGGACCTTTAAAGATCCAAGTTCCAACCCCCCTGCCATGGGCAGGGACACCTTCCACTAAACCAGGTTGCTCAAAGCCTCATCCAGCCTGGCCTTGAACACTTCCAGGGATGGGACATCCACAGCTTTTCTGGGCAACCTGTTCCAGTGCTTCAACACACTCTCTGTGAAGAATTTCTTCCTGATATCTAATTTAAATCTCCCCACTTTCAATTTAAACCCATTACCCCTTGTCCTGTCACTACAGGCCCTTGTAAAAAGTCCTCTCTCAGCTTCCTTGTAGGCCCCTTCAGGTACTGGAAGGCTGCAATAAGGTCTCCCTGGAGCCTTCTCTTCCCCAGGCTGAACAAGCCCAATTCTCACAGCCTTTCATCATAGGAGAGGTGCTGCAGCCCTCTGATCATCTTCGTGGCCTCCCCTGGACTCGCTCCAACTTGTCTGTATCATCCTTACGTTGGGGGCTCCAGAGCTGGATGCTGTACTCCTGGTAGGGTCTCATGAGAGCAGAGCAAAGGAGGAGAATCCCCTCCCTCGACTTGCTGGCCACAATTCTCTGGATACAGCCCAGGATATGGTTGGCTTTCTGGGCTGCCAGTACACACTGGCAGATCATGTTCAGCTTTTTGTCCACCAGTACCCCCAGGTCCTTCTCCTCGGGTCTGCTCTCGACCCATTCTCCACCCAGCCTGTACTTGTGCTTGGGATTGCCCCGACCCAGGTGCAGGACCTTGCACTTGGCCTTGTTGAACTCCATGAGGTTGGCAGTGGCCCACCTCTCCAGCCTGTCCAGGTCCCTCTGGATGGCATCCCTTCCCTCCAGCATGTCGACTGCACCACACAGCTTGGTGTCATCAGCAAACTTGCTGAGGGTGCACTCAATGCTGTCATCCATGTCACTGACAAAGATATCAAACAGCACCGGTCCCAATTCTGATCCCTAAGGAAGGCTGCTTGTTGCTGATCTCCACTCAGACATCGAACTGTTGACCAAAACTCGATGTGTGACCATCAAGCCAGTTCCTTATTCACTGAGTGGTCCATCCATCAAATCCATGTCTCTCCAGTTTCGAGACAAGGATGTCATGCAGGACAGTGTCGAAGGCTTTGCACAAGTCCAAGTAGATGACATCAGTTGCCCGTCTAAGGTAGATGTCATAGGTTGCCTGTCCTTTATCCAGCATGCATTACCTCCCTTTTACGTTCTGTCACAGAACCTGACTTCAGAGGACTGATTTAATTCTGCTTTTGTCGTTGAATGGGACTTTTTGGCATACATCTCTCCAGAGGGAAACTTTGCTCGGGGAATCTGTTCCTCATGTGACACACTGATGTATTCACTTGTCAGAAAGACTGTTAACTGCAAGCATCTATGACCTTTATGGCATATCTTAGAATTCATTTTTGAAGTTACTTCTGATTGTATGTCATTTATATAGCTACTGAAAACACAGCATTTAGTGATCAGCTCTCCTGGAGATATCTGTTTGTAGAACAATCAATACAGTCCAGAAACACTTTATTCTTTTCCTTTTCTTATTTTGATGATGTGTGTATATATATATATATATATACACACATAAAGCAAACCAAGAATTCTGTCATGTTAAGATCATAATGGATGAGTTCATGAGTTCATCTTCTTTTTAAATAGGTCTTCTTGGTTTTGAATTATCTAACAAGTTTCATAAAGTGAAAAAGACAAAGCAAAGGGGCATTTTGGTACTGCTGCATAAATACAGCTTTTACCCTGAATAAATGCTTGCCACTGAAATGTTCCATCTTTGAAGAAATTATAGGAGCATTTTGTTGATGTAGTATACTACCTAATGTGCCAAATGAATGAGCTATCAGGTGGCATCATAATGATACAGCACATCAGCAGAGTTAGCTGTCTCTGTAATCAGGTCTTGCATCACTACACCAAAAGCAATCAGAATGCTGCTTGAAAGATGGCACCATAGGAAGGAAGAAAAATTTCTGAAGAATTTTTCAAGAATTCACAGGATTAAAGCAAACCAAAATATATTGACAGCATCTGTTATATGACACAAGGTAGAAGTTCTAGCCTTATATTAGCATGTAGCCTTTTGAAATTAATCCTATAGCATCTGATGAATAATCTGGCATACACTACATTTGCTTTATTGCATTTGTATATTTTTAGCCTTCACTTTATATTAGCTCTTTTAAAGTAGCTTATGCTTCCCTTTTGCTCCTTGATCATCTGAATTGGTTCAAGAACCAATTTGCCTGCAGAGAGATGTTATCATATGATCATGTACTGTTAAGACTGATATTAAGTTTTAGTTTAACAGCTAAATAGCAAGGATAAAAATGAAAATATATTTCAATTTTGTGCTGTATCTTTCACTAAAAGTAATTTTTTTTTAATTTTTTTTTTAGTTTAGGGTCCAAAGTTAGGAGTATAAGCACACAGGGTTTTCTACATAACATTTACTGGGGAATGAAATTTATTAGGCAGTAGAAAGAAGTTTCTGTCCTAACGAAGTAATGAGTTTCACCAGGTCTGGAATCAATAGGGTCACAGGTTTATCCAAAAAGGCAAAGGAGGATGGCATCTGTAGAGAATATCATCCCTATCATTCAAAACCAGAGGGAAGACCTTATGACTCTCTTCTTAGCATATTCCATCTCCTGGCCTATCTTGGATCTGCTCAGGTGTAGTGCCAGCACTAAGTGCTCTCCCTTGACCATGGAAAATTCACTCATCATTTTCCTTTTTCCTTACTGCCAACAGCATGATGCTGCACTGAACCCATTTTTCCTTCTTTTCCTCCTCCTGCATTAGCCATTTTGTATATTGTGTCTTCCCTGACTCTTGTTTTCAAGAGGAAAAAATTACTGAGACTATGTACAAATAACTCCAGAAGTAGATGCGTAACTGAAATAAATTATATTGAGATTTGTCAGCTGATCAGTTGCTCTTGTCATCTCACCCCTTTAGAGGAACGAGCAGGGATAAAAACGTACAGGCAAACCTGAATGACTCATGCAGGAAAAGTTCCCAGTGCAACAAGGTCTTTGGAGGATTGTGGCCTTCTAGCTGAAACACATGTGGAATTGCAGGGAGATGTGACAGCCTCTTCCCTCTCCGGCAGTCTCTTTTCCCTCCTCCTGTCAGCAATTTGGCTGGCTTGGGCTGGAAGCCATAGAACCACTGACAGCTCAGCCCTGGCTGTGCATTATTCCAGCCATGAGATGTGGGGGAAGGTAATTACTGAGCTATAATCCACTGCCCAGGCTCCAGCAGGATAATGCTGTAATTGCTTGCACTCCAGCCAGTCCTCCATTCGACACCATTGTTCTCAAAATCCTACAATACTATGTGTTGGCTGCACATAAAATTTCTGCTCTTGCTGCCTGTGTGGGAGGTTATAATGTCTCAGATATGTTTCTCCCACAGTCTTTTCATTTGCTGGCCAGTTTTGGCCATTATCACTCAATTTACCCCTTTAAATAGAACCTCCAGTGAATCGTTTTCTCTCCTTTTCCATTAAAGTCATGTCTGGAGGAGTCCTTGGACCATCACTTGCCTTTAGCAAAGAGGGATGGAATGAAACTCGATTGTGAAAGCAAGCTACTGGCAGCTCACATTCTGAGTGCCACTGAAACTACCTTTCAGCTGGTTTTATATTTTTCAGGCTTGAACAAAGATGCCGTGACTAATATTTTAATACATGTAAATTAACATATTGGAGTGACTGGAAACTAACATTTGCAATATGCCTGCCAAAGAAATTGTTACCAACACTCGGCTTGTAACTAGTGCTCTAAGCAACAATTGCAACATACTTTTTGTTTTTCAATGCAAATTACTCTGGTCAGATCTAAGATACAGCACCATCTTATGGATATTTCTGTATAGATTAATGAGTGCAACTGTTTCTCTGATGGAAAACAATGTGTCTTTGCCAACAAAACATAGCAAGGCAGTTATCCATCATTGTGCATGTTCTATACATGTGAAAAGTCAGAATGAGCTCTGGGAATAAGAAAGGGCATTGTTCTGACACACTCACTTTGGAAAAATTTCCATTTAACTACCAAATCTATGATCAAGATGCTGAGTATTCCTGATACTCTAGTATCACAGCTTCCATTAAGTGCTAAAATTTCATGTAAGAGATCTCAAAACACTTGAGATTAATTTCTTAATAATAATATTAAACAATACATTTAAATCTTATTTTATTTGTCTCCTGGTTTCTGGGACATTAAGATGAAGTAATGTCATATTTTCTCTGCAATTTTATATAATACTGACTATCTTTTTCATTTTTATTTCACTGACAGTTGAAGTTCATTCCTATTTTGGTCATTACAGGAGATCCAAAAAAAAAACCTCAATCAAATAGCAAGAACTGGCAATCCTGTTTTCCAAATATTTAAGGGATCCTGTAATTAAAGGAGATGTAAATTTGCGCTCTCATTTAATGCATTTTTAGTCATAAATGTCAAAAATAATCTCTTGTTTACGTGAGAGCCAGACTCTAGTTTTTTTACTTCTATCAACATTACAAAAAGTTAAATGAATCCATTTATTTTTCCCATTTCTCAGCTGGCAAGCAAAGCATTAGCTGAGTTCACTGCTTTGTTTGTAAAGCATTGTACAAAGCATGGGAGACCAGTGAATGCCCACACTCATCAACAGTGACCTTGTACACAAAGCCTGACTACCTCTACTAATGCAGATCTGATTATGGAAAAAGGACATATTATCCCTTAAAAATGAAGCTGCCTCTCTGGGAACCTACATAAATATGTGCCTAACCATAAATCTAGGGTTTAGTCTCATTAAAGCCAAGAGTCTAAGAGTTTTGCAGGTGGTTCCTTGAATTGGGTTAAGTTTACATGCAAAATGAAGTACCTTGCTGAATGGTGGAAAAAGCATATGTAGAGTGTATGTCTGTGTGTGTATCATACACAAATATTTTGTATTACATTATTGTTATCAATTATGTTTTACTATAACAACATCTAAAATTACACCTAAAATACAGTCTAAAATTCTAAAATTCAAATTATATTTGCATTTGTTATTTGCTTTTTAAATTACTTTAACATAGATATTTAAACTTTTTCAACATGAAAGTGTGTCACCTTCTGCTTGCATTATCTATTGTTAAGTCAAATATACTTCAATAGACTTGTAATGAAGAACATGTTTTAATCTAGGACTCTAATCTCTTCAAATTAGTTTTCATAAAAAAGTAGAATTAAATTAAAAGAGCTGAATTAATTGAAAAAATTACATGGTAAATTCTCACTTTTCTTAAAATATCTATTTTAAGGATATTTGAACAGATGCAAAAAAAAAAAAAAAGGGAAAATAAAATACTACCTTTGCTCATACCTATGTACTTGCTTTAAAAGCAAATGCAAAAATTATTTATATGGTAAATGTTTGCAGCTTTCCTTTCATCTTACTGCCAGACAGAAAGTCGGTAATTGCAGAAAAATCACGTCAGAGCTTCATTCAAGATATGAATCAAAATCTTATCTGTCTTGAATGATAAGAAGAATGACTTTATGACATTCTCCCTCACAGAGTCACCAGGACACTACAGACACAGTTCTAGTAATGACAATGGAAAGACGACAAAACGCTGAAGAGCCACTGTGACAATACAAAAAGATGCATACAGCCAAATGCAGTAGTACCAAGCCCAAGTTCTTGGGAATCCAGCATCCCAAATCATAATAGTGCCTTTAAAATCATTAGATCTGGAAAAAGCAAGGTGTCCATTTTTAGACTCACTCTTTCTAACCACATCCTTTTTGACAAGCCATTAGAGTGCAGCCACTTCAACTTCACAAGTGGAAGAGCAGGGCTTTTCAGGAGGTGGGAGAGGGATGTAAAAGCTGAATTCTCACTCAATATACTAACTGCAGTTGACAAAGTTAAAGCTAACATACCCAGATACCACTACAATTGTGGCAAACTGCATGAATTATGCAACTTCATGTTGTAACCAAAAATTTCTGGTAAAAAGGAATTGTTGGGTCACCTGTGAGGAATCAGCTGAACTGTATTAGATCTGCACTGAAACTGTACTAAAGCAACTATATTGAAATCCGAACTTCAGCCAGCCTAAGGCTTCATGTTAGAAGACCAAGAGACTGAGAGCATGAGAAAGCAGAAAAACTTCACATGGTGATGCAATGAAAAGAGTGCAAAGTCACTTACATTGTTTAAATTACTGGGCTTGTTCAAAATAAAACCTAAAGAAATATTTGATTCAAGTCTAGCCATGGAATAGTAATTAAAAAATGAGTGATTAAAAAATGTTTCCAGCTTGCTAGGTCTAAAAATAGCCCCCTTCAGAAAGGCTGTAAGAAGGTCTTCTAAATGATAAATCCAGACACTAACAAGACTTCTGTTACCCCTGGTTTAAAAATTATTATGTTCTGGCTTATCCAGCTAGCAACTTTGCTCAAGTTCAAATGCAGGGCAGAGTTTAGGAGCCTATTGGAAATGAATGGAGAAAAGCCCACTGAAGAGAAAAAAGGGGCTATTTCTGTCATTGGTAGCCCTTGAATCAAGTCCTAACTTATCGGGATTTACATTCAAAACATGGACAACTGGATACGATTAGAAGGCTTTTCAAAGAGCCATAATCACAGTGATGAGCTTTCTGCCCTTCCCAGAGCACAGCCTATGCTCATTACAGCTGCCTCCATCTATATTTTCTGCAACATTTTCTCTGCACAATAAGGTTATGTAAGCTGTTTCCAAGGAATTCTTCTAAAAGAAAATATATCAAATTTAAGCTCATACACAACCATATGAGCAGATTTTGACTGTCCGAGTACTCAAAATGCAGTTTTCAACCGTGTCAGCAGGGATTCTTTTTGTTTTGGCCATATGCTGTAAAAGGTCTGCCAATGTGTTCAAACACTCCCTTCATCATGAAACAGAAAATTACCATATATCACCCCATAAGGGTTCAAACCAAGCTGGTTTCTTTGCATGCAGTAGCAAGACCTGGTCAACAAGATCCTCTTGTTGGTATTTCAGACTCTTGAAGGAATTTCTATATACTCTTATCATCCTTGTGGAACAGTTTGATTAAGCAGCTAATCTTGTTTTGTCATCTAGAAATATTTCCTTTATACGAATAATTTAGGACGTGAGTTAATAACCTTCTGTATCATTTATTTCTTTATCCAGAATTTGACAAAACAAATGTTGACTCTGGCTGTTTTTTTTCTAGATGTTAGGTCACTATTGCTTAAAGTTAATTTGTTTTTTTTTCCATAAGGTTGATTCTCCACTCATCAGTCAGTGTGGTGCAGAATAGGGCTGTGTTAACTGACAGTTCATTTCCATAACAAATGGAATGGAAGATATGAAAAGGACATTGTCAAACCACCTAAACTCCAACATACACCTTAAATGAAGACAAATTCATTGCAGCTGACTAGAATGAGACTGAAGTCCAGAGTGTAAAACAAACAAGAAAGGATCCCCCTGAACTATGCACACAGTCAGCCATCGCACTACTCAGTTACAGGCTCAGTTCCTGGGAAGAGCCCACAGAAACTGTATTTTTAGCTCATTAACTGCTAATGTACATGGCCAGGAATCTGAGCTCACACACAAAACAAAATTAGCAGGATAATAATGACCTCAAAATATTTTTCAAGTGGCTGGTATGCACTACAGGCTTGCGTGGTGAGAAAAGGTGGACAGGACGAGCCCTTCCTGCATCGCTGTTATCGCTCTCCCCACCTCACCCCTGCTCCTCTTGTGATCACAGAGCCATCCTTGCTGGCAATAGCACTCCACAAAATCCCTGCTTTGATGGGGAGCAGGGCCAAATTTCTAACACAGAATGACATAGGTGGCTGCTCAATTCATACTGTTAGGGAAAAAAAAGTAGCTCTGTCATTGGAAGTATTAAAAGGACAGTCATGTTTAAACTCATAAAGTACTCTATCTGTCCTCTGACATGGTAAGGTTGGCATTCCTTTGAGAGTGCCACTCCAGGAAGAGTGTACCTCAACTGGGAAGAAACAGGAATAATTTGAATTTGCACCCATTGCCTACACGGAAAGACTGAGGGATCACATAGCCCACAGAAAGCTGAGCAGATTGAGGAGAATTCCTTTTTATATAAAAACCTTTTATAAATAGAAAGGGAATAAACGGTTTTCCATGTTTCCTGCAAACAGAGGAGACTAGTATGTTTAAATTGCCTAGGTACATGGTGTAGATTGTAGTGACTCCGAGGTCGTTGCTGGAAAGAGGCTGAAAACCCTCTCTTGCTCTTCCCCAGACATCTCCCATTCACTGTCCCCTCTTGTTTTGGGCCTTTGCAGGCCTGGACCTGCAGGCCACGGCAGTGTCACAGGGATGAGAATAATGAGCTACTTTGTCTCCTCCAGCCCAAAAAAGCACCACAAGTTCCTGGCAGGACCAGATCCAGCAGTGACTCTTGAAAGATGGGCAGGGCCTAGCTCAGTACATGTCTGGCCTCTGTTTTCTGCCCCAAAAACCCACTCTGTTCTTCCTTCTCCATGCTTGGTATCAAGAGGAAAACCAGTTCAGGTCGTTTTGTAAGTGCCTTTTCTCTTCAGCATAAAAAGGTGAACATTGTCTTCTTTTCAGGTGAGCCCTTCCTGCACCCAAGGGGATTACGCTCCAACATAGGGAAAGCTCTTCAGGTCTGCCCTTGTCTAGACTGAGCAAAACAGGTCCCATAGCAAATGAAGTGGAGACAAAGTGCTTTGTCCTTCTCTTTTTTGAATTGAGAGTTCAGTTTTTGCCTAGGGAGGTGAAATACTGGAAGGTATTAAGAATAAGGTTAGGCAAGTGTCAGTCACGAATGAGTTGGGTGTAGCAGATTTTATCTGGGAACAGAAGTACAATTGCAGTAACTTAGGATCTAGAAGAGGGCAACAAAGCTGGTGGAAGGGCTGGAAGGAAAGTCCTATGAGGAGCGGCTAAGGACTCTGGGATTGTCTAGTTTGGAGAAAAGGAGTCTGAGGGGTGACCTCATTGCCTGCTACAGCCTCCTGAGGAGGGAGAGTGGAGAGAGAGGTGCTGATCTCTTCTCTTTGGTATGAAGCGATAGGACATATGGGAATGGTTGAGAGCTGTGCCAGGGGAGGTTCAGACTTGACAATACGAGGCATTTCTTTACAAAGAGGGTGGTCAAACACTGGAACAGGCCTCCTAGAGGGGTGGTTGATGACCCAAGCCTGTCAGTATTTAAGAGGCATTTAGACAATGCCCTTAACTTGCTTAACCTTTTGGTCAGCCATGAAGTGGTCAGGCTGTTGGACTAGATGGCCGTTGTAGGTCCCTTCCAACTGAAATAGTCTAGTCTATTCTGTTCTGTTCTGTTCTATTCTATTCTATTCTATCCTTTCCCAGCCTATCTTCTATTATTGTTTATAGATATGAACAGGGCTTAAGCAAATACGTTCTTCTGAAGATGTGACAGGATTCACCAGAATTTGCTATCAAGGCCTGGCGGCATCGTATGTGCAGCATCTGTATCATCTCATTGCCTGCTACAGCCTCCTGAGGAGGGAGAGTGGAGAGAGAGGTGCTGATCTCTTCTCTTTGGTATGAAGCGATAGGACATATGGGAATGGTTGAGAGCTGTGCCAGGGGAGGTTCAGACTTGACAATACGAGGCATTTCTTTACAAAGAGGGTGGTCAAACACTGGAACAGGCCTCCTAGAGGGGTGGTTGATGACCCAAGCCTGTCAGTATTTAAGAGGCATTTAGACAATGCCCTTAACTTGCTTAACCTTTTGGTCAGCCATGAAGTGGTCAGGCTGTTGGACTAGATGGCCGTTGTAGGTCCCTTCCAACTGAAATAGTCTAGTCTATTCTGTTCTGTTCTGTTCTATTCTATTCTATTCTATCCTTTCCCAGCCTATCTTCTATTATTGTTTATAGATATGAACAGGGCTTAAGCAAATACGTTCTTCTGAAGATGTGACAGGATTCACCAGAATTTGCTATCAAGGCCTGGCGGCATCGTATGTGCAGCATCTGTATCATCCCATAAGAGATACCACATTCTACTATATTACTCACAAGACTCCACACAGCTCATAGCAGCAAGCTTTGTGTCATATGGGCTTGCTGAGAAATCAAGTATTTTAGAAAGGAGTAATAATCCCTAGTAAAAATAACACTACCTGTGCAAAAATAACAGTACTTAGTAAAAATAACACTACCTGTGGATAACAACCACATGAAAGCATTAATGTATTTTGGCAAAACAACATCTACTTTATGGCTCTGTACATTTCTTGATGTTGCTAATTCAGAAGTTCATTAATCTATACTGAGACTAATTCAAAGATTTCCACTGGCATTCTTAAGCTAACAGGATAATAAACAGTGGTGTATACAGTCCTAACATCCTTCAACAATAAAGGCTGCGGGGTAGAGGGGTTTCTTGTGTATAGAAACATTTGTCTAAGAAAAATGGATTTGGATATTTCTTTAGAATTTTAAAGATGTTAATGTCACATTTTCAACCGCACACTGAAAAATCAGATTGCTTTAACTATATGAACTTAAGGTGCGGAGAACAACACCCCATTTCAGACACAAGGCTACCTTGAATGAAATTAATTCAAAAATATCCATTTTTTTAGAATACCTTTTAGTACTAAGTGACGACATGACAAAAATTTTAATCTGGCCTCCTAGCAATAACCTGCTCATTACCTTGATGTTGCACAGCTTGTGAGTAACATGGTGCCTCCAAAATGTCAGAGGACGTACGATTATCATTTTCTCACATATTTCTGTACATTTACTTACATATGCGCGAACTAAACCTGAGCTACAAAACTCAGCATGGAAATACTTGGATCCAACTCAGGGTTTTTCTTTATATGGATTAGCTATTGACACCACTCACCCTGGTCAGCTGCCCCTGGGGACTCATCTGAGGAGAGAATGAAATTTTCTCCTAAGGGCTAGAAAAGCTAGTTAGGAATCAAGCATGCGGATGTTCTTTATTCCTCCCTATGCTCTTGTCTGAGACCCATCTAGCTCATGTGAACACTGTCATCCAGTTCCAGCACTCCAAAAGGAAATATCAGGTCCATTTGATTTAATGATGACTCTTATGGAGTCAAATCAAATGGGATAGTGTGGGAGGAATACTTTCCTAAAATCTGCAATTCTGATACAGATCAGTGGAGCAAAGGTGTTTGATTTAAGTAGGAGAAGAATATATTCCATTATTGCAAATGCAAGAGGTTGTGGTGGACAAGAAAGACTTTGCAGCAGAGCAACAGCGTGATGATGGCTGCAAGAGTGCAACAAAAATGTGATGCAATGTCCTCCCCACCTTCTAAGCCTGTGAATGCTCTGGCACTTGCCTGTGTGCTTGAGAGGACTGAAAGCATAAATCCCATCCTTTCAGGCATCAGAAAGGAGCTGTGTGAGTATTTACACACCTATATAGTGCTATAGTGAGACCCACTAGGGAGTAAATATGTGGCAAGCCTGGTTTTCAGGGAAAGGTCTGTTTATTTTGCTAACAGAAGTTGAAGAGCTCTCTTCATTGCAATGCTTAGTGACTACTGCCAAACTCATTTCAGGTGTGGCCAACACCACAGTGTTACTTAGTGATTTATTTCCACAGATTCCCATCCAAACACTTGAATCTGCACAGAACACCTGAAACTAACGGAGAGGTGCCAGCTGTCCTGCCTCTGGGACAAATACATTCCTGAAATGAAATTAATTTACATCTCACAAATGAAACCTGCATAAATTTCAGCCACCTCCTGAAAACTCTTCACAAAAGAATAAAATAATCTGCTGCATGGAAATGCTGGAGGACTGGGAAATCTACCTACCACTCAGTACCGTCTGGGGTACTATATTCCCATGATACAGCAGTTACAAAGCACCCTAGAAACATCACCATCATGTCTGGCTTTGGCTATGACCTGCTTACAAATAACATAAGGTGAGATTCTTGCTTAATCACGTGATTTGGTAATCTGAAGCATTTGGGAAAAATAGTGCAAGAACTGTCTAAACTGACAATGCACTGCATGAAGCTAAAACTCATCAGAGTGAACTACTGAGCCTCAAAGTAATAATGAATTTTATGACCAAAAGACAATTTTTAAGTGAATTACAAGACACTGATTCTATAATAGAAAATCTTTACTGAGCATAAATGCATTCTTATATACCTTATTTTAAGTCACATATTTTTCCCAAATGAAGGATTTGAAAACATAGCTAAAATTTTTATCGGCATCTTGAAATAAAAATCTTGGATCATCTCAAAGATGAGTTTTTCACCATTAGCTATTTTTACTGTTGCTTCTATCCCCTAAATAGAAAGCTTTATTGACAAAATCCTCATTTCATTGACACATAAAAAAAGAACAGGCCAGTTCCTAACAGCATTTTGTTAAAATAAATATGCTTTACAAGCTACATAAGGCAAAATGTAATATTTAGGCAGAAAAAAATGCACTTGAATGAGTGCAGCTGTAAATAAACCTGTGTTGAGGTTAGACAAAGCAAAGAGAAAGTACAGATAAAATAGGTTTGGTTAGATTATCTTAGTGAGGACTAATGAATGACTTTTCATTGTTGTGGCTGGATACTTTAAGCATACAAGTATTTGAAGATAAACATTCAGCATTGACATTTGTGTACTTCAAGGGCTGAGCAGCATTTGAACACAAGCATCTGAGGAATTCAGGGACAAGTTCTGGCTGATTCTTACAAGACTGATACCACCGACATTTGATGGCAGCATTACCCATAAAGGTCTCCAGAAATGTTTAAAACATAAAAGAAGATACTCTCCATTGAAATGCACCAGACAAAATAATAGCACCAAGAACCAACAACAGATCAGAAACAAAAATTCAAATCATGCTAGATGGGAGTAGCTTTACTGAATGGAAACACACAATACTGAATAAAGGGCTGTGTTACAAGTAGCTGCAGAAGGTAAAGAGTGTTCATCCTAAACTGTTAGATATGCTGAGAGATATTGTCAACTCATTTTATCAATGCAGTCAATTCCAAGTTGAGAACATTCTATTTTGAGCCTGGTCTGATAGATAACAAAATATAAATTGTTCTTGTTTTTATCTTTTTCCCCAAATAAGGAGATACAGTGAGAAAAGATGAGGCCTGACAGCAAAGTACGAGACACTTGCTGCCTTGCTCGAAGTCCTTTGCATGCAGCTCTAGGGAGGACATTTTAAATGAATGTTTTAAGATGTGGAAAAAAGCAAATATCAATCCTATCTTCAATAAAGGTAAGAAAAAGAACTATAGGCCAGTCAGCCTCACCTTGATCCGTGGGAAGGTGATGGAGCAAATAATCCCGGAAACTATTTCCAAATATATTCAAAGCAAGAAAGTGACTGTGAATAGCCAGCATGGATCTACAGGGGGTAAAACCTGTTCGGCTTCTATGATCATATGATTGGGTTGGTGGATGAGGGGAGAGCTGTGGATGTCGTTTATCTTGACTTCAGCCAGTCTTTCCATACTGTCTCCCATAACATTCTCAGACAAATTGGTGAAGTGCAGGCTAGGTACACAGGCAGTGAAGTGAACCGAAAACTGACTGAACTGTCTGACCCAGAGGGTTGTGGTCAGCGGCACAAAGATCACCTGGAGGCCTGTCAGTAGGGCTGTACCCAGGGATTGATACTGGGGCCAGTACCATTCAACATCTCTGTTAATAACCTGGATGATGGCACAGAGCGCACTCTCTGACAGTTTGCAGACAACATGAACTTGGGAGAAGTGGTTGATACACCAGATCATTGAATGGCCATTCAGAGGGACCTCAACAAGCTGAAGAAAATGGCAAACAGGAATCTCACCCAGTTCAACAAAGGGAAGTGCAAAGTCCTGGGCTCTTCAGGGACATAGACATAAATCAGCAGCAAAAGGAGGGGTAAGGAGAATCTCCATCCTGTATTGGATGCAGGGAGAAACATAGTGATAAAGGATGAGGAAAAATCTGAGGTACGTAATGCCTTCTTTGCCTCAGTCTTTAATGGCAAGACCAGTTGTTCTCATGGTACCCATCTCCCTGAACTGGAAGACAGGGATGGGAAGTAGAATGAAGCCCTCATAATCCCCATAAAAAGGGGAAATGGTTAGCGACCTGCTACAACACTTAGACCAACACAAGTCTACGGGCTGGATGACATCTACCCAAGGGTATTGAGGGAGCTGGCAGAAGAGTTCACCAAGCCCCTTTCCATCATCTATCAGCAGTCCGGCCTAACTGTGGAGGTTCCAGTTGACTGGAGGTTAGCAAATGTGACACCCATCTACAAGAAGGGCCAGAATGAGGGTCCAGAGAACAAGAAGCCTGTATGTCTGACCTCAGTGCCGGGGAAGGTTATGGAGCAGACCATCTTGAGTGCCATTATGCAGCACATACAGGACAACTGGGCGATCAGGCCCAGTCAGCGTGGATTTATGAAAGGCAGGTCCTGCTTGCCTAACCTGATCTCATTCTGTGATAAGATGACCTGCTTAGTAGACGAGGGCAAGGCTGGGGATGTTGTCTACCAAGACTTTGATGCTACAACAGTATTCTCATGGAGAAACTGGCTGCTCATGGCTTGGATGAACATACTCTTCACTGGGTAAAAACTGGCTGGATGGCCAGGCCCAAGGAGTTGTGGTGAATGGATTTAAATCCAACTGGTGGCCGATCACAAGTGGTGTTCCACAGGGCTCAGTGCTGGTGCTTGTTCTGCTTGAAACTTTGTCAGTGATCTGGACGAGGGGATCAAGTGCACTCTTGGTAAGTTTGCGGACGAACCAAGTTGGGTGGGAGTGTTGATCTGCTTGAGAGTAGAGAAGGCCAAGAAGGCCAATGGCATCCAGGCCTTCATCAGGAACAGTGTGGCCAACAGGACTAGGGAAAGGACTGCCCCCTGTATTCAGCACTGGTAAGGCCACACCTTGAATACTGTGTTCAGTTTTGGGCCCCTCACTACAAGAAAGACACTGAGCTACTGGAGCCTGTCCAGAAAAGGGCAACAAAGCCGGTGAAGGGTCTGGAGAACAAATCCTGTGAGGACTGGCTGAGGGAACCGGGGTTGTTTAGCCTGGAGAAGAGAGGCCTAAGGGGAATCTTATCAACGTATATAAATACCTGATGGAAAGGAGCAAAGAACACAGAAGCAGAATACCTTCTCAGTGGTACCCAGGGACAGACAAGAAGTAATGGGCGCAAAATTAGATATAGGAAATTAATTCTCTTTAAACATAATAAAAAGCTTTTTCATTGTGAGAGTGGTCAAACACTCACACAGGTTGCCCAGAGAGAAGGTGGAGTTCCCATCCTTGCAGATATTCAAAACCTGACTTGTACTCAGCCCTGGACAATCTGCTTGAGGTGACCCTCCTCTGGGGATTGGACTAGATGGTCAGAAGGCCCCTGCTGATCTTAACAATTCTGTGGTTCTGTTATGAAGTGTGAAGGGATATCTTCCCTCCAAAAAGATACAGATGTCTAGCAGAGCAACCATAAACTTTTCTATAACAAAGAGTGATGTAATCTGATGTATGATAACATGACCATCCCATCCTTAATGCAGCAGTAGTTATTAGATGACATTTCTGGACTGAGCCATTGCATTTTAAAATGTTTGGCACCTGACTGTTTTGAAGTTTCAGAGAGTTCATATCCCAGTCAGTGTTTAGCATATCTTTGGTGGCAAGTTTTTTATAGTGTTACTTTAATTTGCCATTATAATGAGAACAAATTATTGCAAAAGGCAGCCACAAATCTGAGTGCACACTGTATTCCTCATAATGAAAACATAGTTTACAGTAACCAGTTCCATATTTTTTTATGGGACTACCTCTTACCTACTACAGGACTAGCACTACTTGCAGTGACACACTGGGAAAGCACTGACACGACTTGTGATGGTGGTACCTACAAAAACTGGCCTTAGCAACTCCTGAACTAAGGAAATGTGTCCGAAGATGTTCAGTAGGTTGACATTCATACTTTTCCCTGACTGCCTCTCTGCATTTCACAAATTTCGTCTACTATTACCCGTTAATGTTAAGGATGTGAGCCAAGCATACAAAAAAAACCCTCACCTATTTCTACATGACTGCTACACTCAGTAGCCGAACATCCCAGGAACGCCAGTGTGTTTGTCAGAGTGGCTCTCCCTGGATGCTCCACCTCATTCCTCTGAGGCAGAACAGAGGCTCCTGGTGCTTAACAGTGCCATCTAGCTCCGGCAGCAGCAGGAAAAAAATGCAAGCTGTTTCACTCAGGGGATGACTGCCAATATTAAAGATCCTTTCCTAAATGTACTGGAGGACTGAGCACATCAAAATACTAGTAATGGACTAGAGCTTTTCACCGCTCTCAACCCAGCCCAGCTGATAAAGTGAGAGCTGGGTAGGCAGCCTGAGTTTGCTGAGTTCCCTTGCAGGGCTTTGATAACTTGCCACTGCTAAGGAGCAGGGGCCACGAGCTGTGTGGGCAGAGCATCAGGTGCCATGGTTTTCAAGCAGCATACAGGGACAGTGCCTTTCTGCGAGCCAGTCCATCCCTCCTGCCTTTGTCCTCCTGACCCTGATCCTTCCCGGTCAGGAGTTCCCACATCCTCCCAGCTGCTGGCACCACCATGCATGAGTGTGCGGGGAGCAGAAGGACCTGTTGATCCACACAGTGCCTTCTCTCTCCCCATGGCTGCAGGGAGCCCTAATCAGACTGCAGAAATTTCACTTTCACATGGTGAAGCCTTTTAATTTCATTTTAGCGAGGGATGGAGTTAGGCTTTCGTATGTTTCTCACAGCCTTAACTGTGGGGATAACCACCGCCAACATGACCCTGGCGGGATCCGCAGATAGCCTGGAAATAAGATTTCGGAGGGGTGTGAATTCCCTGTTTGTGGCAGTGGGCTCCCACCGGGGGTACCCTTCCTGCGAGAGCAATGCTCGCTCCAGCATCAGCTCTAGCTACATCTCACCGAGGCATGGTTTTAGTGGCTTCTTTTCCTGGGGGGGCATCTGAGATGCCTCTCGTTTTCCCCTCACGGTACGCGGCAGAGGATGACAGCGAGGTCGGGGTCGCCACCGAGCCCAGCCGCGCCGCG